>NC_072733.1:13889684-14190908 GCF_026930045.1 Uloborus diversus | reverse complement strand
GCAAGTGTTGACAATGTTTCTCTTTATATTTTTTTCATCCAAAAAGTAGTTATAGTTTATCTTCGTACTTCATGTAAATTCTGTTAGATGCCGTTGATAAAAAGAGTTGTGCGTCAACTGTTTTCAAAAAGACGCGAAACAATGAAGGATATTTTTCAAATTGATACTTTTTTTAATTTTAAACTATTAATTAATACATTAATTAAAAACATACATTGCCATCAGTTAAAAAAATGAAGAAAATATCGCATCGCTTTGTTTCTTTCAGCTCAATGCATTTGGTTGAAAAATGATGAAGACTTTGCTTTCACTTCTGCATAAGCAGTGTAATATTATGAAATTAAAAATGCTTATGTTACTTCAAGTATCAGATTTTTGTGTTTTGATTGCAAGATGTTTTATCTTCCATCTATCAATTTTCTTAAAAAATTTCAATAGAAAGAGTGAAAACCATAAATGTTTTGTCACTTTGAAACATTTTCAATTGATCGAAAGAAAACTTGTTCTTTAATAAATTTTCTTCTATTCTTATAAAAATTAGAACCTCTTATTAAGGAAAGGATGAAAATAGCCTGAATTTAATTTTCAGAGAGTGATAATATGGTTATAAACGGTTGCATTTGGTTAATGACTTCAGATTCATTTTTATTGATGTGTGTAACTAATAAATCACCGTGGAAATATTTATGGTTCAACCGCAGGGTTTTTTGTTGGGTTTGATTGAAATGTGATGCAGTTATTCAGTAAATGAACTCGTCAAGCTAGTGGGAACATTTAAACTCTCTCCTAATTTATTTTTTTGGAATTTTTTCGAAGGAATAAACTGTTTCAAATTCATTTCAGATAGAAACTTTTAAAACCACATTGGAAAAAAAAAAAAAAAAAAAAAAAAACATCCACCCCACAACATCTAGCATCCAACACTAAGCATCAGCTACTAGCATTAATTTGAGCTTTGAAATATTTAACTCAAATTCTCTTTTTTGCAGTCCCAAATTCCGATCGGACCCTATTCGTCGGTTTTTAGTTTCTAGAAATGGATGCTATCGCAATCATAATTGCGGAAAAAAAATATGAATTGAAGATATAAAAATGCAAATTAATGCCAGGGGATGGATGCTAGATAATAGATGCTAAATCCTGTTATTGTCTAATGAGAATTGGGTTAAGAGGGCAGTATATAAATAAAGTCAATTCCAGGAGACATTGACGAGAAGCAGGAGGAAGAGGAGGAGAGAGAGAGTCCCCGCCACCACCCAGGTGGAGTATCCACGCAGGGTGGATGGTGGACCTTAAACAGCAGAGGACATCTACTACGGTCAAGTGAGAGCAATAAGCAATCATTTTTGCTAAAAGAAAAAGGAAAAAATAATTTGAATTTTGACTTCTTGAATTCAAATTATGTTTTTCGCAATCACGAGTTTGTGTATTTAGGCGTGTGTGTTTGTGTCTGTGTGCAGGCATGAGTGATGAGTGTATGGATGTGTGTGTGTGTGTGTATGTGTATGTAGGCGTGAGTATTTGTGTCTGTGCGCAGGCATGAATGTGTGGGTATGTGTGTGTAAGTGTGTGTATGTAAGCGTGTGTGGGTAGGATATGGACGCAACCTGGAGACTTTTCCCTAGAGGAGCAGCATTTGGAGGGGCCGGTCGACAGTGGTGCTGCAGAGGGAGAGGGGGGGGGAGATAAAATCATAAGACATCAAAACCGTCAAGCGAAAACAATAAGCAATCGTGATTGCTCAAAAAAAAAAAAAAAAAAAAAGAAAGAGAAGGAAAATATACTACAAGCAGTTCACCCACTGAGGTGTGTTCGTTTTTTAATCGAACCAACATACGCCGAGTTAAAATGCATTTCCACTTTACGTTTATCAGGGTCATTCTAAGTAATATATTTCTCCTTCAATTTGCTGATAGTTCCCTATCAACCTCTAAAATAAAATATTGTTTGAAATATATGTTATCTTGTTTGTTCTTTACACTCTTGAAGTAGGCTGAATCACCGAGAACTTATTTTAGATGTTCAACAAAACGACCAAAATCTGAAGCAATTTTTATTTCTGGTAATATAATATATGTTATAAGCATTTAATAAAATTTCCTAGTAAGTTGTAGCGTGAGAGAAATATATCCTTCGTTATTTAATGGAATGCCGGATTTCATTCATCACTAGTAATATACAGTTATGGCCAAAATTGTGGAAAGTTCCGGAAACTTTTAAACTCTGTATGCTTATAGAAAATGCTACCATTCACAAAATACAAACTCGTATATATCATTTTACAGATAACTTAATGCTGAATTCAAAATAAAAAAACTCGAATATTTACAATGCAAATAAGTTAAGCGTCAGTAGGTGTAGTTTGATTGTACAAAAAAGTGTCTTCCTTCGGCTGAAAAAAGCATTAACAATGACTTGTTCTAGCTGGAAGCATACCAGAATCTGCTGCAAGATATTACGTTTATTCAGAGAACAATAGCAACAGTTGTCCAGGAAAAATAGACATTGTCAACCAGTCTATAACTGCGTTTATTGAAGTAGTAATAATTTGTTTTGAGTTGCGAATATTTGAGTTTTGTTTTTTGTAGAGTGCTGCATTAAACTAAATTTAAAATGATCTATACGAGTTTGCCCCTTGTGTAACGAAATATTTTCTACCAGCACACAAAGTCTTTTAAAACCAAAATTAAGTGTCCACAGTTTTGTCCACCACAATGTACATACTGAAATTTTTATTTAAAAAATCTGAGAATGTGCTTACACATTAAAAAAGGAAAAAAAAACTTTTTGTACTGTAAAAAGCAATAATGCATCATTTTTGCAGTTTTTCTAGAATATGTGATCGAAATTACAGTAATTGTTTTTTCTAAATAACGCTTGTTTAAGCAGTCCTGAGATTTTTCACTTCTACGAAATCAATTATGAGATATAGGCAGGATAATCTCGGAAGATTAGTTTTCTTGTACCTCGACCAATACATCGCTGATATGTAAGTATATTATCCAGTACATAAGATTGAAACATACAAAGCAGACGGGAAAAACAACGCGGGAATACTTGTCAATGTCACTGGGGGTTACTCCACATAAAGTACTTGGAAGTGTGAAGTTCGGCACCTCCACGTTTTGGGCTGAAGCGGAGCGACTGATTGTTGAAGTGGCGTTGTATGTGCGAGGATCCACCAATTTTAGTCTTACTTCCTACAAAATAGAAATAATCACTAAAAATATTGCAAAAGTACAAAATGTCTAGTAGTAAAACAAACAAAGTGAATATTCTTTTTGTTTATTGCGTTAAAGACAAGTATTTTGTAAAACAATTGTAAATTAATATTCAGACTTAGGGGCATATTTATCTCTAACACAATTGTTTGTGTTCAATTTGATAGAGCACGAACACATATTATATATATATATATATATATATATATATATATATATATATATAATTTTCTATTGTCTTTTTAAACGTAATCTAACTTTATTTGATTATGAAAAACTATAGACAAAATAAGCTGTACTTTGTTTAATTCAGAAATTTTACTTCAAAGTAACAACAAAAAATATACATGCAGTAGGGGAAAAATATATATATATTTTTTCCAATTGCTTGAAAATAATGTTTTGAGTATACATTGTGCATTTCTTCAATTGAAGTATGTACTTGGATCCTAAAAAAAAAGCAAAACGATGTTTATATTGCCAAATATGTGTTTGGTCCAACCTGACATTATGTATATTGTTTTGTACAAAAGTTTATTTAGATAATCGAGTTTATTTGAGTCATTGAATTTCTATATTTTGATGATGGTTTAATTTTTGAAATTTAAAATTTAGGAATCTTATCTAGGTAATTGAGTTTGAACTCATGACCTCTTTTATTTTGAAATTACAGTTTATTTAGGTATTATTAAAAAAAATTTTTTTTTTGATAATATAGTAAATTGTGTTAAAAAAAACTTTTTTTTTAGTTAGTTCAGTATTATATATTTTGAAAACAATTACATGTAGGGAGAAAAAAAATACTGCTTTAAAAATTAAATTACATCACTTTGCATAATAACACATAAGACAAGGTAAGAAATGAAATAATCATACAGAACTGTATATAGTTTTTTTAGGTCATTGAAATGCATCTCACCAATTAGTTTTCTGTTTAAAATCAATCAAACAGCATTCTGCTCTATTGGTAATTAAAGTCAAGGACGATTCAATGATGATTTTTTTACAAACACTTTTCAATCCTACTGTATTTTATGATTTTATCATTATTTACCGTTTCTTTTTCTCTAAAATCACTTAAACATCTATATAACACATTAAAAACGATATTTAAATGAACAGAACTACCAATAACAAACACATGAAATACGAAGCATTGGTCACAACATGCTACAACTGATGTTTTTTGACACAGAACATGTTAACACGCATGCACAAACTTACACATGGGACGACATTGAACAAGACACATAATTTACCGAAAGAATTAATATATTTACGTTTCCATATTCCATAGAAAGATATATATATATATATATATATATATATATATATATATATATATATATATATATATATATATATATATATATATATATATATATATATATATATATATATATATATATATATACACATTCGGTCTAAAAATTGACATAATGCAACAATGCAGTAAATGTAAAATCTGAAAAATAGAAATTTCAGTTTAAGCTGATTGCTTATACAAAGGAAGGTTTGAGGTTTGTATTAATCTGGTTTATCCCGTGGAAAAAGAACTCAAGCAAAACAAATATAACTAACTGAGTAATATCCTTCAATGTGTACTAAGGTACTGCAATCCAAAGAATTTATTTCTATTAAGTTTCTTTGTTTGAAACATATCCTATTCCCTGGGAGGAAATAGATAGTTTTCCGATACAAGAGCCGAACATGCATCGCTTATTGTATCGATTAAGAGAGTGGTTTGTGACAGAAACTCCTGGAAAAGTATCTAACCAATAAACAAACGGGTAGCAGGCTTAAAGTACAAAAATCCCCCAGAGCATCTGCTTGAAATATCACTCTCAAATTTGAAATAGGAATCTTGGATTGCACAGATCGAAGATTGTGTCCGCTAAAAAGTTGCTAGAAACCCAACGTTACTGCGCTTGAAAAGTTAAAGAAGTTTCTATGGGCGTAAGAAATATTCACAGTAGAAATTTTTTTGCTTAATTAAAGTTAAAGCTTGTCTGTTAAAAGTATATTATAATTTGAAAAACAGTTTTTTGCCTAAACAATATACAAAAAGACGTTTTTTAGCCTTTTGTTTTTTTGTTTAAAATATATTCTATGTGAAAACATTCTTGAAAACTACTCATTTCACAGAAGATCTGCACTTTAAGATACACATCGGTAAAATTAAGGGTAAACGAAGGCGTGAAAAGGCTTTCTGGAAATGCTTATGTCCAAACGATAAACAAGCAGATCCAATCTTAAAATACATCGTCCTCCGAGCTTCGTTCAATAAGAAATTTGAAACAGTAATCTGACATTGCAGAATATAGAATCTGGTACCCATCCATATTTAACTAGAAATGTTAGTTTTTCTATTCAAAAATAACATGCATTTTGCATAAATTTTCTTAAATATTTAAAAGTGAAAAATATGATAATGTATTTTTTTTATTCGTTTTTGAAAGTAGTATTATTCGATTTTAAATGTGAAGTTAGAAAATACTCTGACTAATTTATTTGATTCAAATTTTAAGCATACTAAAGTCAACTCCAATAACTCAGATGCAAATTACATAACTCCTATTTTATTTCATTAAATATATTTGACGAAGGTAAATGATCTAAAACAGAACTAAAGGAGTGCTTTTGATATGTTTAGTATTAAAGCTGGTTAAAATGTTGGTATTTACTAGGATATCTGGATAATTTTTATTGCAATTTTGGATTGAGCAGTTCTAATCATTAAAAAAAAAATCTAAAGTGCAATTTAATACAATCTTTCTTAGAAAACCATCAATGATAAGCACGTTTTATCTATATGATTGTTATATAGCTTAAGTTCCGATTCATGTTTTGGAAGTTGTTTGCATATCCTACTTACTTTTTCCTAACCCTTTTTCTCAGCTAATGAAAAAATTGATTGGAAATTAACCCTGTTTTTGTTTTTTTTTCCTCAAATGAAGCTTTACGAATTTATGTGCAGAATAGGATGCTGAGATATGAGTTAAAAATATTTAAGTGTAAACCTAGAAACCTAATGTTAAGGAAATTACTAGTTATGTATTATAATTTTAAGATAATATTTTGAATATTTGCCTGTGTCTTCTGGAAACGGTTAACTGTAAAGAATATAGTGGAACTGTGTTTATTTTACAAATATGCTTTGATTACGTATTCTTTTGAAAACATAGATTTTCATACATATTTTTTCATTTAAATTATAACTATAGAAATTTAATATATACGTTTAAGTTTTGTGTTCCAATAAAACATATCAACGATCAAATACAGTGCTATCTTATTTCAGTTGAACAAAAATGTAATTGCCAGCAGCAAAAATATTCTTCGAATTATTTAATCGTAACGCGATATGCAATAAAATATAGGTTTATATTGAAATGGAGTTAATTATTTCCACTTTTGCGTTTTAATACGATTTATATAGTTTGATAAATTATTTCCTTGGATGGGATAAACGTCTATAAATTGCTTATCTTAATGTATCTAAACAACTGCAATATGTAGATTTATTTGCTCCACAATGAAAGAAAACAAATTAACAAATTTCCGTTTGAAATGATTATACAAAAATGATGCTATAAGTTTCCTTTACAAAGGTGTCAAATGTTTTCCCTCTTTTTTCTTCTTTTTGTTTTCAAACTCAAAAACTACTCTCAAAATTTCTGTTGAGCGGTGTTGTCATAATCCTGATTCTTAGTCTATCGGTTCAAATAATTCAAAGTTTTGTGAAGCAAAATTAGGTGTAATTATATGATATTACTTACACGTATAGCTTAAATGAATGGTTTAACAAACATGTTAAATTTCTTAAGAACATTACACCAAATATCATACGAGGTATTTATAAAAATGAAATGTATTTAAAATGTAAATTAATTTTACTTGTATAATTACCTCAACCCTGGAACACATGGGTTTTTTTAGTTTGATGATAATAAAAAAATAAGTTTAAGGATGATTATTTTTTAATACATTAAATTGTGTTTCCGTAAACCTTAAACATTAAGTAGAAATATTCTGAGAAAAAATGATAATAACCAAAAGCGAGTGGGTGAAAAATGCGACAACTAACTTGTGAAATATCTCTCAATTCATAATGGAGCAATTAAACTTAATTTAAACGAATGTAAGAGAAAAATTAGCCTTTAGAGATTTATAAACTTAATTGATATTTATAAAGCTAATTAACTGTCTTTAATATGTGTAAAAACATGAAATTGCTTTATATATTGTTGATCAAACCAGGCTTTGCCTAATTGTTTCAAATACCTAATAACTTAGATACTAATATTTATTCTTGAATTCTATAATATATAATTTAAGCAACGAGCGTGCTGTTAGATGTATTCATTCAGCTGCATTATTTCACAAGGTACGAAGCATGTTTGCATCACTGAGACAGTGCTAAGAACCTTTCTAGAGGCAATTTTTTAAATTAAATGATACTTAAAGCAAATTTAAAGTAAACAAACGTTTTTATTCTTTTTTTTTTTTTTTTTACGAAAACCCTAAGAACTGTTATCTTATCTTAGGTACTACCTGAAAATCTTAAGAGAGACTCTTTAGTGAGAGAAAAAAGTTTACTCTTAAGATATATATGAAAACGAACTTATGTAACACATACAAAAAAAAAAAAAAAAAAAAACTAATTTTAATCTCCACGAAAAAAAGCAAAATGCAATTGATTTTGATAATGCATCAAAAATAGAAATTAATTTTTATTTCTTGAGAGGAAAAGCGTCTAGTTTATTTACAACTATATTTCTATTTCCTATTTCATTCTCAGCAAAAATATTAGCAAAGATCAATACCAATGCATATTCACTTGTAATAATTATGTTTTTTTATTTAAGTCATTTTACTAAAACACTTTTGATTCATACCAAACAATATTAAATCAAGCGGAACCTTTTTTGACGAAAAGCAGATTCTTGAAATAATTAAGGCAATATCAATCCAACTTATCAGTGTTTCTTTCATACATTAACTCACTAATTAAAGCTTATAAAATGCCCAAACCAGACTTTCATAAATATTACCCCCTTTTTTTCCTAAATTTGTTTTTCTAGAAAGACATTTTCTGGAGTGGGCGATAAGAGGCTAGAGCGTTTTGTTCGAATGGCATAAAAACGTTATCTGACGTCGAATTTCTGCGAGACTGAATGGTTCTCCGCTTTCTCTGATATTCTAAAACGGCGCGTTAGTGATGTAAAATCAATAACAGAAGTCTGAAGTGCCCTTTATAGCATTCGAATTATAACCATTTCCAATCTTTTATTTACTTATGTGTCAGACGCTTGAATACTTTCGAAGGAAAATCAGATTAACTCTAAAAAGAAGAAAAAAAAATCGCCTGAAAAAAATGAGAAGGAAAAAAAGCAGTTTTATGGATGTATCAGTAAGTCTTGTATTCGATGTTCTTGGGGCTTTTTTGTGACATAGAAATGAAGAGGTAAAAATGCTGTGCTCAAAATTAAATTAAGTGGCTTAAGAGGCAATGCTGCAATGTTTGGCATTTGACATTCCTACCATTATGTAAATATTAGAGTTTTGTCCTTGTAGAGACAAATAAGTGCTTTAATAAAAAGTAAGCTGCATCTCTATAGTTTAATCATTCTAAATGAAATGATATTTCTGGAGCGTATAAAGTAAATGGAGAGAAATGATTCAGCAGAAAGAATGAAGCGAAGAATTTTTTCCTTCTGAAAGCTTTCGGATCAGAAAAATGGAAGCGAAGCGAAGTAATGATTTGGAACTGTAAAAGAATAAAAGAACAGAAAACGTTTCCATCGAAAGTATGAACGAAAGATTTAGTGTCAATTTCAGTTTTATTTGAAAAAGTAACCCAATGTTAACGCGAATAAAAAAATTTCGTACGTTATGGGGGGCAAGAAAATATGTGGAATTTCTCGCATTATATAGAAACATGCTATTCTGATTTTTAGTTAAGTTGGACTAGAATATTTAAAGCAATTTTTCGAATTCTCCATTGTTTATTTCTCTTCTTTCATCTTAATTTCTAATCGTAAAATGGGCTGATTGCAATTCCTTTTACAGTTTATTTACGTATTTTAATCATCCTTTTTTATTTAGAATTTTTCAGATATTATGCAAAGTTTGGGAAGGAAATTAAATTAATTACTGTCCTTTTTTACTATTTTAAAGGCAATGCATTTTCTAGAATTCTTTGAGCAAAAATGTATAATTTGTTTTGTTGAATTTGTTAAGTAGTAAATTAAAGTAAATATATTATTAAATTTTTTACTGCATGTAAAACAAACAACCTACTATTTATGTATTTTCTTTTGTTAAAAATTTAGCAAACACTTTAGTATACTTGGATTTAGTAAATTTTTAATTCAATTTGCGTTTTAAAAAGTTTTAAAGTTATTTTACAATGTTTAGTATACATTGTTACCTGTGTAATTTAAATTATTTTAAACAGCTGAAAAATTTAAATCAGTTAATATGGTTAGAAATTTATTTATTTTGAAAAACAAAATGACATTATCTTTTTTTTAAAAATAAATGCTTACTGTGCGTTATTCTTTCTTAAATTATATAGCGTTAGCAGTTCTTTAAAGCCTTTAAAAATAGTTTCTTAGAATATAAATATTTTACTGAAACTTATTAATTTGAAATTGTAAGTGTGATTTTTGTATTATCAATCTAGTTTTTATTTTAATAATAATAATGAAAAAAAATGTTTATGTCGACGAAAAAGTATTAGTTTTAATGAATACGCCTGTTGAATGTTTTGCAAAGATGCGTATTAGATTTAAATTTATGAACGATTATAAAATATTTGATCAAAACATTGATCGAAAGGTTCCGCTTTTAGTAAAATTGTTGAAAAAAATCAATATTTCTAAGAAAATTAAAAACTTAAAAAAAGTAAGGCTGTTTCTCTTTCCTAACATTTGACTTGACAAATTCTGCTAGGTAGTACAAAGTTACAATGTTTGTATTCTTATAAAATTTTACAAATGCAAAAAATTTTCACATTTATTATGTTAAGTCTCAAAAAGCGTTGCATTGGTCATTTGTTAATTTTCTAGTAGAGCCCAGGCAACTTAATATGACAATAATTGGATTATGGTGCAGCTATAACTTATTAAGTTGAGTTATTAAGGTCTCAACTGTTTAGCCGGTTCGAATTTTAAATTCGACAGAAAAGATATTTTTAAGGCGAGAGCACTTCTAAGTGAGTCTGTTTTAAAGCCAACTATTTGATAAAAGATTGGAAACCTTATATAGTTAATTCATTTAGATACCCAATTTGATTGCAAACTAGTATATGGTGGTGATATTTGGATAGTTGCATTTGATTAATGTATTTGTTGTGATTTTCGGACTTACAGAGAGTAATGGTATTGGAGCGGTTAATCCATCTACACCGAGTCTACACCTATTTCATGTTATTCTCTAGTTGTGGAGTAACGTTTAAAGATACGTAAAATTAAAACAAAGATACTTATGTGGCGCATTATTGAATCTTTTGGTGTTTATGTTTATTTCTTAAGATTGTGACTGTCATTAATTTGATTCAACTATCATAACCTGGCATCATAAACTTGAAATTACTAAGTTAAAAATTAAAAATTATATTCATATTTAACAAAATTAACTTTTTTTAAAGTGTTTTTTTTAACAGAGTTTATTTTGCGAAAAATTTGTTTATTTATTTTTTTTTGTATTCTGTTTGAATGAAAGTATTTTTGTTCGTGAGGTGCATTTTTGAAATTTTCTATACATTTCTTCGTATTTGTTTCATTGCAGTATAACGTTTGAGATGCAGAAAAGGATAACGCTAATTATTTCAGATTTTCCAGCTAACAAATCCATGAAATTTCATCTTTACAGTGCTACTATCTTCTAAAGAATTAAATTGCAGTTGGGAATCTGCATGCAAGTGGATGCAAAAATACATGCAGACTATTATTAGTGGAATGTTGCATTAAGTAACATAACTTAGTATTGATAAAGTAGCAGATCTTAACAATTTTGGTAAAATTTCTTCCGAATAAAATTGCTTCTGATCTAGTAATGAAGTGTTCTGGTAATAAACAAATTTAATCTGTTAAGAAAAATGTAAAAGCGAACTGAATGCCACTCTAAAGAGATATATTTTTCCTTAGAAATGATTAATTTTTTGAAATTTTTTGAATGAAACTTTGTTTATATGTAAAACTTATTCCTGTCGCTTTGTTTACTTTTCAGCTTTGTGTTTCACTTAGAGTATAACTTTTGAAATTTAGAAAATGAGATCGGTAATTGGATACTGCTTTTTTTAAATTTATCATCTGCCGTGTTTTTCATTTAGTCTTTTTTTCTTATTATAGTCTGGAATGTTTTTGATTCTTTTTATCATTTAATTTCTTCATCGTCTGCGCTAGCTATTGTTTTTTCGTTATGGCACTGACAAAAGAAATGAGAATAGTTGACATATTTTGATGGATTGGGAATGTCGTTTTCTCGCATGTTTTTGGCTGATAATGAGATTTATATTTTACTTTAATATGTAATTAAAAGCCTTTTTTCTTTACAAAAAATGTAAAATTTGATTTTTTTAATGAAGTGCAGAAAGGCATTTATTTATTAAAATTCCAAAGAAGTGAAAGGGATTAAATAGTAATTATTTCAGATTGCAAGTATGCAAATCCATGAAAGCTCACCTTTACAAAGCTAATAACTTCTGAAGTTAAGAAAATCAGTAGCTTCTAGTCACATCTGCATGCAAGTAAATACAAAATACAAGCAGGTTACTTTTTCAGTTGAGCAATCTAACATTAAGTTGCATTATCAAAATTTGGTTTACTTACCGAGATGTGATTTAGGTAAAAAATGTTGTTACATCAGCGATTGTATTCAGCAGTTTTGTTTATGTTTTAGTCGCTGGTATTGGGTCTGAGTCACTCAATTTAATCACACCCTCCTTTTTATTTCGCCGTCTTTGGGGAAAAAAATTGTGAGTCAAGTTTTTTGGAAAAACCAAAACCGTAGTGGTTATACTAATAATGCAGCAACAGCTTGTGAAATTCATTGGTACATGATTTGTTTAAGATCTTTCCGAAAAAGAGTAAGGCAATTTAATCAAAGATACTATAGGGTCATTCCATAGAAATGTCAACCTCAACCTCAGAATTTTTTTTACCACAAAGCCTTAATTGTGACCTATCATTTCATTCAGCATACTTTCTAGTACATAAATCCAGTAACGGTTTGAAAAAAATTCATTCGGTGTTTTTCTTCTGGCTCTAAACGTGCGAGGTTGTAGAAAAGGCTTAGCATGTGCAAAAAACATGCATCTACGTTTTCTTGTGTAATGTAAAAATTTTTGCAAATTTTTAAAAGAACTATGTTTATTCTAAATGATTAGATGTTAGTCCAATAAAATTGACTGTTCTTTTTGCATGCATTATATAATAAGTATTTTAATTAGTTTGGTTATTTCACTGAAAATATTTACGTTACGTTAGTCACTAAAATGTACTATTTTCAGCTTAAAAACTAAACCAGATGATTGAACCAAACAGCACTTTTTATTTTCTTACATCTGTGTCATATCTACTTAAAAAGGGCAAAATATTTATTTTAGTTTCAGTAGATATAAAATAATTAGTGTGACTAACGTAACATTTGAGCTGTGACTAACGTAACAGTTTGCATGTGACTAACGTAACATTTAAAAAATGACTGCTAATATTTAAAACTTATTTAATCTAATGTACATTTTCATAAACAATTTTGAATATGTAGGCATTCTATATTGATTAAAAATATAAAGGATGAAAAATGCCAGTAATATTACATTGTAAACCTTCTGTTTAATTAGAAAAATACTGTTTTAAAGGTCTTTATAAAGATACTTCCAATTTAAAGAATTATTAAAAAATAAAAAAGGTGAGTAAAGCAAAATGAGTACTCTACTGAATGTGCATTCAACACAAGAAACCAAGCTTAAGAATTAAGATAATAGAATTACAGTCTTGACAAAGAAGAACGTCTTTTTTTTTAGAAAATACATCTCCACCTATTATTAAAATGAAGTAACGGCTGCTCGTTGGAAAACATATGAAGATGTTGCATGATACAGTGACAATAAGCGCTGCTGCCATATATTTCAGAAAATGCAAGAATGATCTTTTAGAAATTCAATCATTTGCGGTGATATCTGGAATTAAAATGCATTATGCAAAAACGTTCGAATATTTTTTTTTTCAATATTACATTTTAATTCAAAAGGATGTACAACATTATTCGCTCGATGAATCAGTAATCCTTAAAAAGCAATATGTCATTGAAAAGTATTACGGAGTATCTTATGACGATAATTAGTATATCAGCAGAATACTAGAATTCAGTGAAACTACCAACTTGAAAAAAGTTAATTTTTTAAAAGTGAGATATTTAGGGTTTAATTAGCCCAAGAATGATGTTATTTAGTTTGTAAAAGCAGTTTTTTTATTTGTTTATTTTTTTCGCACATTCAAATTGAGTAAATTAAACTGAATCCTTCCATTCGATTTCTTACACTAATATAGAAAAAAAGTAAAGAAAGAACCATAATCCAACACAAAGAAGGTTCCTAAAAAGTGTAAGAGTAATATAAGAGCAAGAAATTAATTATAAAAAGTTTTTTATATGCATTCATTGCTTGTTATTCGATGGTTACGTTAGTCACGTTACGTTAGTCACACACAGTTTTTCGGAAAAGTACCATTTAGGGCAAAAAAAGATTCATCTGTAACAAATCTGTAGTACAATTTTAAAAATAGACTGTTTACCTCTTACAAATATATCGGCCAATTTTAAATGTCTGCGTAAGTTTCAGAAAAATTTGCCTCATAACATGAGCATTGTTTCTCAGGGTTGCAAAAATGTTACGTTAGTCACGATGCCTTTTTTGGTGAAAAAACATATTCCCGCTTTTATTTTGCTTCAAATTCTTGGTAGAAATGAAAAATAGTCACCTTGTACATTTCAAATCTGCATATTAAACCCAAACACATTTATTTTTACTCCCGGTGTAAGTAAAAAGAGTTTGAAAATCAGCTGCGAATGTTACGTTAGTCACTATGGAATGACCCTATATCAGGAGTTTTTGTCGATAATAGATTTAGGAATTTTTTTTAATCAAAGAAACCATAGCAAGATTTTTTTTATCTAATTTTATATAATAATTTTTTATATAGTTCATATTTTATAAGGACATTTTATCAAAGATACTGTAGCAAAGATATAAATAAATACAACTTAATATTAAAATGTAATTTTAATGTAACCTTATAGAAAGCTTGTTGAAGGGGACCTTATAAAATGCATAATGATAATTTAAAAGTATCCTTAAAGAAAGCCTCTATTGTTGGGAAAACGCATCAGTAATTTATAAAAGTGTGGTCCTTTATGGCAAAAAGTTTCTTTGTAATTACGTTTGGAAATATTACTCAAATGTTTCTCAAATTACTTCTTCTAAAGTTCCAAACCACTAAATTAGATGAATTCACATATCTATGTATTTGAGTTGCGAGTTAGCTGCAAGGTATGAATGAAATATAAGATGTCATTTATACAATCTCAATTTTCAATATGATAAAAGTACGTTTTTTCTCCTGGAACTTCACAAACAAATATCCAGGTTTTTTTCAACGACATGCAAATTTATAGAAAACATGATTGTTGTATTCCTCTCAGATCACTCTACTTCAATATTTATTCCAACTAATCATACTTATGTGTAAACATATTGCAGTTTTTGAGTTTTGAATTAGTCATACTTTAGTGTAAAAAACATGTAATATGTATTACTGTGACTGACAATATTTTAGTAATTTTTATATTGTGATGCATAAGGGAATTGTAAGTACGCAGTTTAAATTTTAAGCTAAACTCAGGACACATACGGCGCAATAGTCTAAAATTTTTGTGTTTTACGTTTTTGTAATTATATTCATCAAATTTCATTTACAGTGTGAAAACAAAATATTTTTGCATAAATATCTAATAGATTATGTTTGTGATTTTTTTCTTTTACTTATCTTTAGGTGCATGTTTGAATTATTTTTATCTAGGATTTGAATTTTTCTTTAGTGTTCTATGTCACTTAATTTTCGTTTAAAATACCTTATTTATAAAATTGAAATATTTATCGTTGAAAATAAAATAGTGAAAATAATCTGGCCGAATTTCTACGAGATGTCATTAATTATAATGTTAGAAAGGTTTTTAAATGATTTCAAAATATAAACTAATTAAGGACCTTTACAACAGAAACGTGTCATTATTATATAGAAGAATGTTTTAATTTAAAAAAAAAAGATTCTTCAATGTTTCCTTTCCAGTCAAGATAATTCTGTTTAAACAATTACCCGCATGTATTGGACATAGAAATTGCTTTCTCCAGCTTTCAAAGTTTTTACTATTCAGTAGTAGTCTACTGCTTTTGCATTCTTTTTCGCTTAATGGTAGAAACCTGACTCAATATTTTATGTTACCATACACTACTATACTATTCAAAATATAAGATTTGATGTAATTTATTACATTTCATGGCTATGAGTTTTTTGATAGTCATAGCATTACAAATTGCTGACAGAGATTACTTGGGGTTGTTGTACGACTTTTGGTATTAGCTAGTAAACGTAGAGTTGATGTATATATATGAAAGGCAGAACTAAACCCTGAATAATGAGTTAGATTCAAGCTTTTTTCCTTTAAAAAAACACTTAAATAACTTAAAAGCTGAAAATTGTATATTTTGATCCGATTTTGATTTTTAAAAAAAGCATTATTTACCAGGCTTATACTTTGTGAAATACAGTCATTTAGGGTAACTTGGGGCCATGTGAGTAAACTTCGCTCCACTGATATATTTTTCACTTTCTTAGACTTAGAAAAGAGTTGCAGAGCGCTCAATGCTAACGAGGATTAAATATCAGTATTCTGCACTTTAATTTCACTAGATAAGTTGGTAAACCTGTACTCAGCTGCATGTATTATCCAACAACTCAAATGTTACTGCTTGAAAATTATTCAGAATGCTGATTTGAAGTTGTTGAAATCCCTCACCATCTACATTGTAAAATACTGTGCAATATAATAAAAAATTGTAACTTGTGATGTTGGGAAATGAAAATGGGAAGTTGTTGAACGTTTAGTAATTTTTATCTGGATCTGTTTGTTTATTGAAATAATATTGTTTTTTCTTCACATTTTTTACATGGTTCAATATTACCCTAAGTAACAAGATAATTTTAAATTGTTTGGGTGAAATTTAAATTTTAAAAGGCTTTTACTACTATTATTTCTTTTTTTAAGCAATTATGCAATACTTTAAAAGCTTTATTCAATTTCATATCAGAGAATACAGTAATATTATTAAAATATGAATGAGGAAGTTAAAAGTAAAGAAAGTGTGATATGCCTTTAGGCTTAGTAATATTACTAAAACATGAGTGTGGAAGTTATAAATAGATGTACTAATGCTATATAATGCGTAAGGTTGTTTAAAATAAAAAAATTGTGGATAAAAGCTACCCTTAATGACTGCATTGTTTCTACAACACAATTTCAATACAAACATCTTCAAATAGCGCAGAGGATCTACGAGTTTCACAGAACAACACCAAATGACAGCTACGATTTTTTCAATACTTGTACAATATGGGGTGTGGAGAGTGACGTAAAAAGTGCGATAAAACACAAAAGGGAGCTAATTCACATGCAACACAAATAACAGACATGATTTAACAAATAAAACTAGCATTAAAGAATACATATAACAAAAATAAGTAAAAGATACTGCTTGTAGAAACTTACCTTTACCGATGTTTCTCTCTTCGCGTCGCCAGGGGTTCTTCTTCCGAGTATATTGGCATCCTTAATGCTGGTCCTTTAATGTCTTGATTTAAAATGATATGTGAAAGAAACTAAACAAAAATCTGAGAAAGAGCGTAGATAGGATAGAGGAGAGAAAATGAAGCAGAGAAAAATTTGAGGAAGACAGTACTTTATTCAGCAACGCAGAAACATTAGTTAATGCCAGTAGTATAGAACTTAAAAAAAAGCAGTGCGATTAAAAATGTGCTGGGGATTTCCTATCAGATTGATTATTTTGGTGTATTTTGTATCAGCTATTGGGGGACCAACTAAGAACTTCATGCTGTTTTATATCAAAATGCATTAAGCTTTCAAAGGTCTCAAAATTCTCTACTTGTGAAGATACTAAAGACTTAACCCATTCAGAAAATAAGAAATTACAATAGCAAATAAAAAAGAAAATGCATTGCATTAAAACTGGTTTCGATTAGGAGCAACAGCGATAAAAATTCCGTCGCTTAAGTTCTGCGGCTGTGCACTGCTTTCAGTATTTAATCTTTGCGCATACTGCGCTAACGCAAAATTTAGTGACGGGATAATTGTTGCTGTTGCTTTTAGTTGAGAGCCAGCATTATAGTCGTCTGAAGGTACAAGACACTTTCACGTACTAAATACGATGCTTTCAACATTTGTGAAATAATCTTCTAATATTTTATCTGAAAGAAAACATATTCGTCTTCAGTCACTTTATCGTTTTGTACGTTAAGTGGGTTACTTAGATAAACAAATGCATTTCGTTGATATCTTTTGATGCATGGCTTTTAATGAAATGAATGTGAGAGCAAAATATGACGACACCCAAAAACTGTAAAATATGACGCAATTCCCTACTGTAAAAATATCAACAATATGAAACGGCACTTAGCAACAAGCAATTATTTCGTTTACTAATAGACACAAAAATGTACTTGTTCATTAAACGATTTGGCAAAGAATGAACCATTCATAAAAAAATATCCATCGACAAATAGTATAACCAGAGAAAACGAACGATTGACAAAAAGGTCAATGAAATGGTGGGTTTTGGGAGAGATTGGCGAACAAAACTCTTTTTGGTAATAATGCATTAACAAAATGCCTTCCCATCTATCCTGATTACTGGTCCAAATTGTGTAAGTGATTGGCGACAAAGTGATGGCGGACGAAGTGATTGGCGATTAAAGGATTCCTCGTTAACTGTTCATCGCTGAAAAGTTGATTAACAGTTGAAGGAATTTTTGATAATTGAGTTTTTATTTTCACATATTACGCGTCTAATGAGAAATCCTTAACATTCATCATTTAAATTATCCATGACACTTAAACTTGCTCCTATATCGCAAGTACTTTATAGTACTATTTACTGTCAGCAGGAATAATGCAGTAATGTCACTTCCAAAGAAGGCAGACCACATTTACAAGCCGTCGAATGAAAAAAAAAGCTATTTTGGATCATAGATTTATCATAGGTTAGAATGCCTTATATATCAATGTGTTACAGGTGTTTTCAAATATTATTTTTTGAATATTTATTTAATTCCTTTTCATTTATTTAAGTCTAGTTGGAAGTGAATATAACGGGATTGAAATAAATTATTTAATTTAACTTTGTTAAAAAATTCAAACATAAAAACCAAGGAAAAAAGGCACTTCATACAGTTATTCGGGTTTTTCGTTTATGAACGCTTTCGGCAAAAGTTCTTATTCAATACCCATTCTTTAAGCTGTAATGTACTTCCCCTGTTTATATATATATATATACACACACGCAACAATCTCGTGTCACGATGTATGTTCGGGAAAACTCCGAAACTACTGAACCGATTTTTATCGAATTTCGTACCTATCTGTAATTTGGTCCAACGTAAAAGATAGGATGGTTTTCATAATTTTTTATTGCAAAATAAATGTTAATTATACATTAATAGTGTGTATTGATTGTTTGGTTCTATAAATTCTGAATAGATGGTGCTCTAAGCTAATTCATCCTCAAACATTTTTATTCTTAAGTTAATTAAAATTTACAAATGATACTATGTTACGGATATCGATGGTTATCAATTGTATCGCCGTAGAAACGGGGAGAATAGTGGCCACACTTTTCAATGTAAATCTCAAATTCTACAAATCATGTTGAAATTGATAAGCGGCGGGTAGTTAGCTCCATACTCACCACTGCTATTATAAACGTACGAGGTTTATATTAATGTCGAGTTTTGCAGTTCCGTGAAACACATTACATACTTTTGCAAATCCGACGAAAATGACGAAAAAACACGTCGAGAAATGAGTAGATAAGCAGCAACTAAGCTATCTGGTATAATTTAGTGTCCCCATATACGAAAGAGACGCGTTTGTCCAACATCTTGCAGTACATCTCGAAAACGGTCCACGAGTATATTTTACCGAAGATATTTTCTACGAAGAGCACTTGAACTACCAAAAACGACACTGACTTTTTTATTTTTAAATTGTGTCAAAAACCTAATGTATTCGGCCGATTCTCGGAAATAAAATTATTTACCAACGTTCCACGCTTTTTTACGTGCACTGTAAAAATATACGTAATGTCACTGATTATTTCCGCGGAACATGTCGGGATTTCATAGGTCCTCTACAATTTCCTTTGAAAATACGGTATCTGCGTCAAAAAGTTTCCTGAATTTCTACAAATGTCATGAATGCAGATTTCTCTCTGTTGCAGGAGTCACAGGCGAGTTAGACTCGTGGTACTTACTTGCAAGTCTGTTTTACTTTTAGCCATACTTGCAAGAATACTTTTGTAGCTTTCTTGGAAAAGTAGGAAGGTGTCAAGGATTTGTATTAAACTTAGCTAAGTTTTCTCTGAAGGGGTCTAGGGACACGACTGGCTCTTAGCCAGGGAGATTACTGAATTCTTCGAAAAGATTCCATGATAATTTCAGGATGGTTAATGAATTTTAGTGACGAATTGACTTCACTACCGTCGTCATGGCTCATCCAGATTGACTTGTTTCCCAATGGGAGCAAGTGAGTCTCTGGATTACGCAACTTTCCAAGAGTAAAAAGAAAGATGAAACCTTTGTGAATGCTTGCAAGTCCTTCTTCGCAGTGGCTATGGGTGCAATAATGCTTTATGTACTTTCTTGGTGAGTCGAAAAATGTGTCAAGCTATCACTTTTTAACTTAGGTTATCTCTTAGTTTTCAGTGAAATGATTGTTTCGAATCGGAGAGGTTTCTGAATTCTTCAGAAAGACTTCAGGATAATTTTAGGAAGGTTATGACTTTTAGTGGAAAATGTTCCTATTTTTTGCAGGATATGTTACTGGAAGAAATTGGGCGTTTTCTCTGCCCGTTATTTTTCAAGATGTTTCTTAATTGTTATTACAGTATTGAATAAAATCCAAAAATCATGGAAGTCACGTAAAAAAAGAACATAATATTCATCAATCTCGGACATAATTAAAACCAACTCATTGGGGCCAAAACTCCATCCAAACTAAAACTGTGCATCCAAAACAAAGATAATATTTCTTTTTTTTTTTTTTTTGCATTTGTTTTCGGTGAACATTCGCGGATAGACAGGAATATTTGTGGCTCATAATCATTGGGTGTTAACACTCTATAATACAGGTTTGAAATAACGAGAGACGGTATTCGTCAACCTTTTAAAATAATTTTGACAACATAAAATCCAACACAATCATCATTTCTGTGGAGAAACTATATAAATTTTATGCTTGGAGATGTAGAACATAGA
Source organism: Uloborus diversus (assembly GCF_026930045.1). NCBI lineage: Eukaryota > Metazoa > Arthropoda > Arachnida > Araneae > Uloboridae > Uloborus > Uloborus diversus. The sequence goes on along the minus strand of NC_072733.1, from coordinate 14,170,075 downwards.
GTAAAACAAACACACCGATGTCCAAATCTAGAATTTACACCAGATGTGTTGTACACTGTAAAAACGATTCAGAAACGTTCCTGGAAAATAATAGGCAGCTGATGTGCCCAATTTCTTCCAGTAACATATCTTGGAAAAACCAGGAACGTTTCCCGCTAAAAGTCAGTAACCTTTCTGAAATTAACCTTGAAACTTTCTGAAGAAATGCGAAATCTCCCCTGTTAAAGCTAGTCGTACCTCTAGAACCTTCTCGAAGGATTACGTTGGTTTAGTGTTATTGATTAGAATCTTCCTGATTTACCAAGAAGGATCCATAAAAATTAGAGCGACCACGGCCAAAGCTATGCAAGAAGGAACCTACCATATCTCTTACCTGCAATTCCTGCCTTGCAAAGCTGTAGCTATCCATTGATTTTCTCGCTCTCATTAGTAGCTTAGTCAACCCGGACAGACCGTAAGCAACCCTAGGCCGATACACTTAATGAACACTCTCATTCAACCTTTAAACTGGTTGCTAAAAATATTTTCCACAACAGTGAAAAGTCTGCACGCGTGCAATCTGTAGCGATTCAGGAAACTTTTTTCTGAAGATACTTGTTTTTACGGGGAAATAGGTGAAAACGTGTGAAATCCCGAGACGTTCCACGGAAATAACCAGTAACGTTTCAGAATTTTTTTACAGTGTAGTGAAGCTTTAGTGTTGATTGAAGAGTTATTGATTTCAATTTGAAATGTGTTTTTTAGTCATTATGGTATGCTAGCACCTGATCGAGTGCCCACCGACTTCGTTAACACTGATTTGTAACGAGAAAATGACGCTTTCTCAGCTACAATTGTTTCGAATAATGAGCCATTACTGACAGCTGAAAAAAATCATTAATTTGATTGTACTGACTGTTGATGTTGAAGAAGACTATATAGTTGTCGAGTAGTCAGTTCTTGCTAGCAAAAGACAGGTTAAGCAAGAATATTGGGAACAATTTAGTGCTTAGATAATTTTTAGTTTTCAAATAATAGAAATAATTGTTTGAAGAGGTCATGTTATCTACCTCATTTATAAAATTTAATTTTTATATGTTTTTAATTTAGTTGGTGTATTTTGTAAAGAAGTTATTGATTACAAACTGTAGAGAAAACTGAGATGAAAAAAATGTTGTACGTTCTAAAAGTGTAGGTTGGTTTATGCTTAATTTGTACATTGCGATATTTTACAATCAGTTTCGATATTTATTATCAATTTCAAGGTTTTTTTTTTTTTTTGGCCGAAGTCGTAATTGCAAAATTTATTGAGCATAAGTATTGTGCTTTTATCATAAAAAATTTAGTTAATATTTACTTAATTTAATACGTACCTACTTCAACCTAACACGCCCATTATCAATGTCATATGTTTTAAAATCGGTTGCACTATTATATATATTGTGCGTGCGTGTGTTCAAATATTATTCTTTTTATTCTATCTCATTCCAATACTTTTTAGAAATACATGGCACACCTCAATGGCAATCTCTTTGTCTATTTCAATAGCGGAAGATGAATGATCAACAAATATTTAGAAGTTCTTGTCATTTAAAAATATGTCATGTTTCGAGCAGCTTTACTAGGATATTACAAAAACAGTCACTAAGAATGAAACTGAACTGCATCAATCAAAAAGAAAAAAAAAAGTATCATTTCTCAAACCTAAATATTGAAGCAACACCCTTTTCTTCGTGTCAATTAACGTAATTACGAAAATCATAAATCTAAGTTTTCAAACAATTAATTCCAAGCAACAAATGTGTCATACGAGTTAATCTCTTGCAGAAAGTTTCTTGGGTGTGGCACATATTTTTGAAGAATATAAGGTGAATTTCAGTCGCAATTAATGACATATCGACATGGACTAAAGGTGAAAGTGTCATAACATAAAATGCTTTTATCTCTTATGCTGATAAAAAGGTATATTTGTTAGGTTGTTTATATTTTTACATAACATCATATTGACTAAGCTTTCGTCTCTGTATTTTTTTTATGACTACTTCTTTAAATAAACAGCTTGACTTCTCAAGATAAAAAGAAGCAATATTTCTCCAAAATCATAAAGTTATAGTGCTAACATTTAAATTTAAAAAATACTTGCCTGTATACTTCCTTGACTCTTGAGACTCTTTTTATGGAAAACGTTGCTGTTTGAAAGTCACGAAAATGCGTAAAGTTAATTATTTTTACACAGTCCAGTTTTGATTAAATGATTCTTAATTTGGTTTTCTTAAGTATCCGTGCTCAACTGAGTGTTTTAAAGTTATCTTCTTTTAAAATGAAATATACTTCCAGAAGTTTTGATTCATTAGTCAGCGTCTATTTTTTTTGTCTTGCTTTATTATTATGTGTTCTACGACCGCTTTTGAAAACTGTCCCACCAACTTTCGCATACAAAGAAGCAAAGTGCGTGGAAGTTAAATGCTTCTACATAGTCCCGTTTTGATTGAGACATTCATGATTATTTTTTGATGAGTATCAGTGCTGAACTGGAGTAACTGAAATAAAATTGTCTCCGTCTACAATGGCAAAGACCGACAAAACACTATTGATTGGTTAATGAAAGTCTCGTTTCTGCATCATGCTTTAGTCATACGTGTTTAAAATCCGTATTTGAATTGTTCATCGTTTTTTTTTTTCAGTTTACAACGCATAAACGGTGAAATCAGAATAATTAATCATCAATTACATAAAAAAGGTGGTTGATTTTAACTTTTGTCGTTATTAACGCTTGCAGAACCCAAACTAATTTATGAGACGTTTTATTTTCTACTTGGATGCGAATGCAAATGAATTGCAATAATTTATTGATCGATGGAACTAATAGCTGCTTTATACCACGCCCATACACTTTAAATCTCAAGTTTATTTTGATGCAAACAACATAGTGTGTGCGGGTCATAGGAGCTTTAATTATGAGGTAGCCCTGGAAGTTTCATCATTTCTGAAACGGCAACTTCTCGATTGAATGAATAATTATGACGTTAGACTAGCTTCTTTTTTGAATCAGAATTTCTGAAACCAAAAATGCGAGCAAAATTTTTTTTTTTCAGTTTCACATGCATATACTACTAAATACATTTACCTGTGTCTGACACAGGTGGAAAATTTGAGCATGCCCGTGCTTCACACGGGTGATCTTGTATCTGGCGTTATTTTATTTCTAATGCTAATATGGGATTCGTTCTTATAAAAACCGTTAGGCAAGATTAAATGTTTTTATCATAGATGACACATTGTTCTTGACTAGATCACGTGCACTTTGATGATTAGCTACAGATTTGTTGGGATCTTTTTTTTTTGGGGGGGGGGAATTATTTTTCGTTCTGGTAAAAAGATTAAATAAGATAGATGCTTAGGGATGGAAAAAAATAATTATTTATTTTTATTAAGTTAAGGTAATATGTATAACAAATTGATTTAGTTTCGTTCTAATACTTATTTTTTAAATTTTACTATTCCTCCGGTTTTAATGCTCAGAGTATGGCAGACGTTCATTTTCTGTCAAAAAAAAATCTATGTTTTGACTATTTTTTCGGAAAAAAAAAAAAAAAAAACTCGTGCTTTAAGTTTTAACAGCAAGGTTCTAACAAGCGCTAACCATATTTTGGCTCACATGAAATGTCATAAAAACCATAATACTAAAATACCATAAAACATAAAAATCCACCACATAAAAACCGTATAACTGAAAGCAAAACAAACCAAAATGAAAAAATAAATCCCAAAAGTTTAAGAACGTTAGTATAGAAAAAAATATGCATATATATATATATATATATATATATATATATATATATATATATATATATATATATATATATATATATATATATATATATATATATATATATATATATATATTTAAATAAACAAGTTTGAATGATTAAGAAAAAGGTCTAAATAACAGCTTAAGTTTAAAAAATGTTATTTTCTTAGTTAAATCCACTATTCTAACGTATTACCTTTTGTAAATATCAAGACAATTCCAACAACTGCATACATCTTTAGAGTTTAACTAAGCGAACATTATTTTGCTCTTAAAAAAAAAAAAAAAAAAAAAACATACGTTTTTCTTGAGCAGACGATTAAAGCTAGAATGTTAAGTATTATCCCAGTGCACGTTTCATCAATTCACATTTTTGCTTAGTCTAAAATCTCAAGTAAGTCCGTTAAGAAAAATAAGAAACATTTTAACATTTCCGTATGCAAACTAGAATCGTAAAAATTCTGCCTCTTCAAAATCAGTAGGAACTGAAAAGCACATTGTGCGTTTCTTTTATCACAAACGTTCTTATTAGAAGTGCCTTTTTATTCATAATGTGTGTTCTGTTATAATGCGTAAAACAATTTCAACAGTATTTTACATTATATTGCATTGGTGCATCGTATTGTATTCCAAAGTTTTCATATTAAAAAAATATATATATATAATATTCATTTTATTGAACTTGAGAGTGTTGTGAAGGTATATAACAACACCCTAATTTTGTATAAGAATTTGACTCCATTATTTTATAAAAATCGACAAAACTTTATTTACATCACATATACTTCAAGAAGTCGTCATTTTTATTTTCTCAAGACCAAATTCGTGGAACACGATCTCGTGCGTCTTTTTCACTTTTTTTAATTACGTGTTGCCATTCGGCAGTTTGTGTTAAATAGAAATAAAATAATTAAATTTAAGAATTAAAAGACATTAAAAATATGGATGAAAATATAATACTAGAGAATTATCATTACGTGGTAATAATTTTGACTGAGAAGGGCACTTCAGTACCCCCTTCCCAGTAATGATGATAATAAATGCGTTGCCCGAAAGTCACGCATTAACCACGAATGACATGTCCATAATTCTTTGGGAAGTGAACTGTTCGTCCATATTTTGTCCTATATGAAGTTTCTTCATCTTTTTTACGCATTTCTTCTTCTGGTTGGTTAACATTGTCCTTGTCAGCAGACAGAAATGCTGGTTTTAGCCTGTCTACAGACACAGTGACATTTTTGCCTTTTATCATTACTTTGAACACTTTCGCGCCGCGCTTGATGACTGCATAAGGTCCGTTGTATGGCGGCTGAAGACTTTTCCGCACCCCATCATTTCTGATAAAAACATGGGTGCAAGTTTTTAAGTCTTGTGATACGAAAGGCTTAATATTAGAATGTGATTTTGTCGGTAAAGGAGCAAAATCGTGAAATATATCTCTTAGCTTCTGTATCATAGTTTCAGGGCTTTTTATAACCGAATGTTCATCGAAAAAATCTCCTGGAAGTCGAAGTGAAGTTCCATAAACAAGTTCGGCTGGTGAAACATTCAGATCCGTTTTAATTGCTGCACGGAATCCTAGGAGTATGGTGGGAAGAACTTCGGTCCATTTTTTATTTCGTCGAGCTTTTAAAGCACATTTTAATGGTCGATGCCAGTTCTCAATAAGACCATTTGATTGAGGATGGTATGGTGAAGTTCTTATCCTTTCGGCACCAATGAATCGAGTTAATTGTCGAAATAGCTCAGACTCAAATTGACGACCTTGATCTGATGTAATTTTTTCTGGACAACCAAATCTTGAAATCCATTCAGACATCAACGTCTTAGCGACAGTTGGTGCTGTCATATCACAAATAGGATATGCTTCTGGCCATCGCGTTGCCCTATCAATTACCGTTAAGCAGTAATTCTTTCCTTCAGATTCTGGTAGTGGTCCTATTAGATCAATGTGTATATGGGCAAACCTAGATGTGTTAATATCAAATTTTCCTTCTTCAGTTTTAGTGTGCCTGAAAAACTTTGATCTTTGGCAGTTTAAACACTCTTTAACCCATACTTTGATATCCGTAGCCATTGAAGGCCAAACAAATCTCTGCTTAATAAGCTTAGTCGAACCTTTTATACCTGGGTGTGTTAAATTATGTAGGTTTAAAAAAACTTGTTTACGAAAACTTTTTATTAGAAAAGGTCGTGCTTTTCCTGTAGAAATATCACAAAATATTTCAGTTTTTGAATCAGGCATAGTAAGTAATTTTAATACTAAATTAGATTCCTTATTTTCTAAAGCAGATTTAAGTTCTAAGTCAGATTTTTGTTCAACACCTAACTTAGCGTAATCTAGCGAAGTAGGAAATTTAATTGTACTTATTCGAGAAAGGGCATCGGCTGCTTCATTTGAGCTACCTTGCAAATATTCAATGTCAGTTGTAAACTCAGAGATAAAGGATAACCATCTACTTTGCCTATTTGTGTAGGTATCTCGTTTCTTTTGAAAAGCAAATTTTATTGGTTTGTGATCAGTGTATATTATACATTCTTTCGCCTCGATGAAATGTCGAAAATATTTTACTGATTCATAAATGGCTAATAATTCCCTATCAAAAACCGAGTATTTTAACTGAGCAGTATTCAGTTTTTTTGAAAAAAATGCTATTGGTTTCAACCCTTCTTCAGTCTGCAGACTTAAGGTTGAACCAATGGAGAAATCACTAGCATCAGTGTGTAATGCTAACTGCCCATCCTGCGAGGGAAAGACCAATGCAGCGCCAATCAAACTTTGTTTAGCTTTCTCAAATGCGTCATTCAAAATTGGAGACCATTCAATAGGAGTGCTATCATTCTTTTTACATCCTCTTATTTGATCTGTTAAAGGGGTAAGCAGTCTTGCTGCATGTTTAACAAATCTTCTAAAATAATTTATTAATCCAATGAATCGTCGAAGCTCTGATATTGTTTTTGGCTTAGGATAATTTTGAATGGTTTCAACTTTTGATTTTAAAGGTTTAATTCCTTCAAAAGAAATATCATGTCCTAAAAATGATACTTCAGTTTGAGCAAAAACACTTTTGGAAATATTCACATTTAAACCATATTTGGCAAGCCTACCTAATACAATTTTCATGTGTTCTAAGTGTTCCGTTTCATTTTCGGAAAAAATTAGTATGTCGTCTAAATAAGCAACAGCGAAGTCTACATTTGAAAGTGCCTCGTTAATAAATCTTTGGAACGTATTTGCTGCACATTTTAAACCGAAATTTAAATATAAGAACTCAAAACTACCAAACGGTGTGGTAACTGCAGTTTTTTGAATATCATCTTTGAAAACTGGAATGTGAAAATATGCCCTAACAATATCGAGTTTAGAGAAAATTTTCTTGCCGTGTAAAATGTTCGTTACATCGTGTATGTGTGGCACAGGGTAACGGTCAGGCACAGTGACTGAATTTAACCTTCGATAATCACCACAAATACGGTAAGATCCATCCGCTTTTGGTACCACGTGAATAGGAGAAGCCCAAGGAGATTTTGAAGGACGGCATATTCCTTGATCCATAAGGTATTGAAATTCTTTTTTAACTTCGATTAATACCTTTGGATGTAAACGTCGGGGCTTAGAAAATAAAGGCGGTCCTTTTGTTTCTATATAATGGACAGTATCGTGACTGACTGTTTTTTTGAAATTTGGGATAGGATTCAATAACTCGGGAAAATCTTTAAATAATTCTTTGTACACCATATTATCCGAGACTAATTTAATTCCACTATATTGAGTTTTAGTTAACTCTCCCTTCGTTGTCAAACCAGTGACTGAATCAATTAATCTCGACTTCTTTAAATCTACTAGTAGTGAAAAATTTTGTAAAAAATCTGCTCCTAGAATTGGGCAAGAAACATTTGCTACAACAAATGGCCACTGATATATTCTACGCAATCCCATGTTGATATTTAACACTTTGTGGTCGTACACAGCTATTTTTGAATCGTTCGCAGCATACACGTAAGTGATGGGAGTTTTTGCTTTGAATGAAAAATGGGCAGGAATGCAAGAAATATCACTGCCACTATCAACCAAAAAATTTAATCCCGTACTTTTATCCATTATGTGTAATCTACACTGTTTATGTGCTGCTATGTCAGGGTAAATATCGTTATTAGACATAGCAGCTATGGCAAGTTTTTTTGAACTGCATCATAACTGCATGGTTGGCGGCATTTAAATGCTTTATCGCCGAATTTTTCATGATAAAAACAAAACTCAGATGTATTTTGATTATCTGAGGGTGTTGGAACTCGTCTATTCCTAGATTGGGACCTATATCTATGATTACTACGACCTCTTGAAAATGAACGTTTTGATACCATTTTAGTTAATTCAGAAACTCGCATGGTTAAATGCTCAATTTGATTTTGCAAATTTGATATTTGCGTCGTTTGTTCACTATGTTTTAGTGTTTCTGAAATTTTGCAAACTGATGGCTCCATTTTTATTTCATGAATTTTATCAGCTAAAATGGACAGTTCAGTCAACTCTGAAGTTGATGCTGATAAAATGGCTTGAATATGTGTTGGCAAACGCTCTAACCAAATGGTTTTTAAAAATTCGTCAGTAATTGAATTTCGTGAAAGTTCTTTCATTTGCCGAAGTAAAACAGATGCTTTTTTATCACCTAATGTAAGTTCACACAAAAGTTTCCGTATTTGGCTTGATTGCGAATCGGAAAACTCTTTAACTAATCTATCTTTTAAAGCTTGATATTTATTTCCCTCTGGAGGAGCTATAATTAAATCCGTAACAGCGCTAAGTGTATCTGCGTCAATGGCGGATAACAAGTAGTTATACTTCGTCTCATCATTTGTTATACGTGAAACATTGAAACTAGCTTCCACTTGAATAAACCAAACTGTTATATTACTTTTCCATAGTGGAGGTAATCTGGTTGCAACTCTCAAAACTGAGTCACTTTGTACAGTATTATTGGTAAATTCAACATTATCTAAACTTTCTACCGACATTTTAAAATTTAACTGAGAATTTACAAGTAAAATAAACAAATGCAATTAAATTAAAACAAAGAAAAGTTAGTCAAAGATAAAATTTATCTTTACACGAAAATAAAATTTAGGCCAGAGCATTTCCCTTCAAGTGAATGACTTTAAGTGAAGAGCATACCATAGAATAAAGCATTGTCCGTCTTCTTTTTCTTTTCCTTTTTTTCTTGTCCAAAACGTGGGGTCCGGGTCACCACTGAGAGTGTTGTGAAGGTATATAACAACACCCTAATTTTGTATAAGAATTTGACTCCATTATTTTATAAAAATCGACAAAACTTTATTTACATCACATATACTTCAAGAAGTCGTCATTTTTATTTTCTCAAGACCAAATTCGTGGAACACGATCTCGTGCGTCTTTTTCACTTTTTTTAATTACGTGTTGCCATTCGGCAGTTTGTGTTAAATAGAAATAAAATAATTAAATTTAAGAATTAAAAGACATTAAAAATATGGATGAAAATATAATACTAGAGAATTATCATTACGTGGTAATAATTTTGACTGAGAAGGGCACTTCAAACTTAACTCCTTCAGTCGGTATTATGAAATATTGGACCAAAAATGTTGATATTTGGTGCACAGTGTACTATGATAAAGGGTATCTTATAGACAGAATTTTGAGTTTGTAGGAGAAAAATTAAAAAATTTATGGCACGTCCAATATTCCGGACTTATATTTTTGAAATCAATATTTCATATACAAAAACGATAAAATAGCGAACAAACTTCATTATAAAATGTTCTACAAAAAATTATAAAACATAATTTAAGCGTTTGAAACGATTAATTAAAGATCATATATTTTTTAAAAAATCAGGAAAAAAACCTCGCTTTTCAGATGAAAATCCATGGTTGGAAAAATGAGCCATTCTCTATCTCTCAATCCTTATATGCCAGTGTTGTCAATCCCAAAACGAAAAATTATTTCACAGATTATAATAAGTAGAATGTAAAGAGTCAACTACAAAAAAAAAATCAACTCATTAAATCAATTATTAAATGATTAGCAGCTGTTTAAAGTGTATGTCCGGTATACCGGACACCAGGTCTGAAGGGGATAACGAAATAATTTTTTTTTTTCATTACCTTTAAACTAAACATACAATGTTTGTTAATGCTTCATATTGTGTTTCTTTGCTTCATATCGTGTATCTAAAAATACAGTGTGTGTGCGTTGAAAATGATTTACAACACGTATGTCAAATAGACTTCAAAAGGAAATCTGGAAATTAATTTTTTTTATAGTGCTTTAAAGTAAATTGTTCATGCCGAATATTTATGATGCAAGACAAACCTATGGCATTTAATTATTCATTAAAATAGTCTGAATCATCTGAAGCATCAATGTATATTAAAATATTCATTGGCAATAATATTTAGTGCAAATGAAAAATTATGGGTCATTGGTAGGTTATTTATTATGTAGAATCAATATATCACTCAGGCGATCAAATTTATTTACTGCTGTTTTTCTTTTCATTGTTATTTGACACATTAATGATTTTTTAAATAAATAATAGTGAGACGTAATGACCATTTTTGGAACCGGTTGTGTTTCTCGATATGCGTTTATTTATATTTGAAAAGATTTATGTGCTATTAATCCTAATCATATTTTCAGAATAGAAGAGCTAAAATTAAATCGGAGATTTAGGTTTATTTCGACTGGTACATTAGGCATTCTTCTAAATCATAAGTTCATAGATTAGCTTTTAAAAGACAACCAATATTGCTTATTATAAATCCGTAATAGGTTTCCTAAAAACACGACAAATCATTTAATAAAGGAAACTGAGTAGAGCGCTCCAAATGAAGTTATGATCTATTTTATAAGGCAGCTAAAATTTGTAGTTACTATAGCACAGCATCCCAGGTAGTACACTTAACTTTTGAACGCTTTATAAACGTTTTTAAATGGTGGTTACAGTGTTAAAAACAATTTTTCTTCTTTAATGAAACTACGTGTACTGCCGGGGATGTCACGGCTAAGTTACAGGGAGGTCATTCGAGTCATGATCGTCATAGTCAAAGTGGCAGAGTTGTGACGTCACACGGAAGTCACACACAGACCTGTCTGTATCGTGTTCATAAGACTACACTGCGGCACTGCAGCAATCAATTTGTTACCACTGGCAACGTCACTTTGTGATGTCGTATCGTATCACAGTCAATCCGATTCTCGTAAGACTCGAATTAACTTCGCTGTCATTTTCTTTTCGTAGGATTGATGAATCAGATGCTGTTTAGTCCACGTGTCTGGTCGAAATTGATAGGAGGAGAAGTTTGGCCGACACGCGAATCGCGTACCCAAGGTTTCATGCTAAGAGGGGACGGAGAGATATAGATAGTTTCGAGAATCGCCCTGATTTTTGCATATCTATTTCAAAAGTTAACGTGATTGCATTTACACCATGTCTTTGATGCTATCAACCTTTTTACATTGAAAAGGGCTTTACCGTAGCTTCAAATCATATGTCAGTATTTTTTTTTGTGTGGGGGGGATGCATTACTGTGTTTTATTCCCTTTGTGTTTTCTGATACATATTTACTACCCAGGTAAAAAATCATCTGAAGACCTAATAGTACCATTCTCGTGAGATTCAAGGAGTAACTTCGTTTTTAGTTCTTCACGAATTAAATCTCAGCCGAGACATTCCTATGTCTAAAATTAAAAAGTGTAAACATTTTATTTTAAAGGTCGTTGTTTCTGACTTTAAGCAGATAAGAAACACAACCGAAGTGATCACAATAAGATACTTCTAAATTGACAACATTTATAAGACTTAAGAAAATGGATATTCTGAGAAAAAGTATTAAAGGGATTATATCAGTGCAGCTTAAAATAAAGCTCACACCAAATAAACTTTTTATTCGAAAGATTTCCTCTTCTTTTGATCGTAAAAACTTCCCTCCCTTTTTTTTATCTACATTCTTCCTTAATCTTCTCCAAGGATTAAAATGAATTTTTCTTCGATATATTTTTAATTCTTTTATGGTTCTTCTTTATATTGAAAGCGTAGTGATTGCAGTTTTAGTTTTTAACAGTTTCCTATCTTACTTTATGGCGTTTTTTTACAACTTTTGAGCTGAAATTCGAACCGATTCAACGCATGTATTGTTCTTAAACTACAAAATACATTATTCTAACTCTTATTTAAAAAAAAGTCATTCGTTTTAAAATTTTTCTGAAAAAGCATGTAAGAAAATCTATATATTATGTATGATTTTTAAGTTTTGAAATGAAAAAAAAACCCCTTTAATATAAAAAATAGGAAGAAAATGATTTTTAACGAAAGTAGGTTTAAGCACTTCCTTAAATGTTAAAAATAAATGTGTTCAAAGGAATAACATTGTATTACATTAATTGAATATCGTAGATAAGGAAACGTAATTATAAGAGAAGTATATGATGCTGTATGTTAACACTTCAATGCACTTTTTAATTAAATACTTGAAAATGCTATTAAGTAAGAAAGCAACTTATTTTCAAACCTTACTTGATTAACAAATTTCCACTTGGAGCAACGAAAGTTCATTACAAGGAGAAAGAAGCAGTTAATTAGTTTGGGATTTTCTAAGGCAGTTTTGCGCATAAAATCAAAATACAATTACACATTGTAGAGAAACTTGTAAACGCATCGGGTAAAAGAAAGTAATATCATTCCTAAAATATTACAATAGCCTTTATTTTGTTAAACGGATTTAATTAATTATTACATTCGCTAATTACTTAATGATTATCATTGAAGTTTATAACCCAAACTTAAAATAAGATGAAACATTTATAAACGTAGTCACTTATCTTATAATGAGTACAATTCTTAGCTACTAAAAATAAAATGAAACTATTTCTGAGACATTTAAGGCATGAACATTCAAATCGCATCACGTTTGAACTACAATCTTATTTCTGATTCTCTGCTAGAAGTTATCTATGTGGAAATGACGTAACTTTTGCCTTTTCCGTGTCATATGATGTCACACTGCAAGTTTCTGTGACTAAAAATGAGGTATTTCTGGTGCAGAAATAAAATTTTGTAATACATGCGGAATACAAATATTTTAAATTTAGTTGCTAAGCAACCACTTCAGAAACAACGTCAATTTACGTCAGTGATACGTTAGTACTAATTTAAATGGGCCATAGTAGTTTTTTCGGAGTCAAACTGACGGAAATTTTTAAGGCGTATTATTATTATACCAGTGAAGAATAAACTGGTTGATTTTTCCTGAGTATTCAAGCAATAATTCAAGAAATAACGTGATTTTTATATGGACAATGTATTTAACTACTGAAATAGTACGGTTGGAAGTTTTTTGGCTGAAGAAGAAAGTAAACTTTGAAACAGACTATCAACCCGTTTTGCAAGCAATCACATTGAGGATAACGTCACTTTTGCACCATCCGTTCACCATTTCATTCACATTGCATAACAGGTTTTACTGTTGTAATGCACGACGTAAATTTAAGCGAATTTGAGTCAATTTCTTCCTTTTTCATCTCGTTGTGTTTGATGTCCAAGATAATTTTTGCTTAAGATTCCTCAAAGAACTCAAATCTCAGTGAGTCAAAAGAAAAAAAAAAAAAACCGAAAACTTTAATTAGAAGAACGCTCAACTCGCAACATTTTAAATCAAAATAGTTTGTAGAAAAAAAAAAAACATTTATTACCAAATGATTGTTTTAAAACTCGGGTTAGCAGTATTTCAAGATGTCTCAGTACCCGCCACTAATAAAATCACTGGATTATAAAATCAGCCGCTTTTTTAAATCAAATCTGGAAGAACAGAATCATTGAAATATCAAAACATGTTAAAACCATCTTTTAATAAAATCACTATCGCCGTTTTATAAAATCAAACTTTTGGACATCATACGTAAAAAATTGTTAAAGCGCCACCAAGAAGTGAAGGAATCGGTTTCAGAAGATGAGAATATTTCAGAGTCAAATTTGCCTCTTCATTTTGAATAGATGTCAGAAAAGCGCTTGATAATGTACGATGCACTTTAGAACAAAGAGGAAAATATAATGTTGAACGTAACAAAACACTGTGTAAACTCTCAAACGATATTGAATCTTGGCTCTCCCAATTCTGTTAAGTAAACATCAATACACCTACATTTTAAGATCCTTGTGTAAATAATTATAAAAAAAAAGTATCTAATGCTTAGTTAAAATGATAACTGTATTTTGAAATACTTAAAACAGAAATAAATGAAGTAATTCAATTCATTTTTAGAGTATTTCAACTTCAAAACCTTTCATTTTTTTGAATGCCGGTTAATAAAATCAGCCGCTTTATAAAATCAAATGTCCACAGAACGATTGTGATTTTAATAAGTGGCGTGCACTGTACCACGATCTTTATGCATTACTGCCGGAAGTAGCAAAACGTTTTTTCCTACATAGGAAGGAAAACTACTTAGTACAGTATTAGAAAATTACTAATCCATTTAAAACCTTCTCAAAATCACAATTTTTAACGTCTTTAATTCACTCAGCAGATGTAATTTGAAGAGGGACGTTTTCATTGCATTTGAATGAACTATGCAAATTAAGATTACACATATTGAATTATTTCACCCTTGATTGGGAATCGGCTCTTCGCATTTTGCTCATATAAAAGTCCTTAAAAATTATACTCCAAGATGAAAGCGAAAATATTTTTAAAAGCAGTTATACTCGACTTTGTTTATTACTCATAATATTAATACAATTGTTCTGTCATTAGTGATGTATGAGGCATCAACTATTGTTGGTGAAATTTTTCCTTGTTTGTATTTTACCCTGATAAATTGGTTTGTTTTCCACAAATTCATACAACTCGTACTGATGTTTCTTAAATACAGCGAAAGGAAATTTATTTTGCATTCATTCAGTGCTTCGGAACATTTTCATCCTTCATTATTGCACTGTAAAAAACTGCAGTACTATTAGAAAATATCTAGTAAATCGGACATCTAACGAGTTTTCTAGCAACGTTCTTCTTCAGTAGCAGAGACAATTTCACTTAAAAAGAAGCTGTATCATTTCTGGAAAAGTTTATAGTGTCCCAATTTTCTCAAAATTTTTTCAGTAAACAAGCTGTTTTAATTTTTTACTTTGAATCAAATCATTTTGAACTATTCCTCTATTTGAAGATATAGTACTACACCTTCAGCCGAAAATAAAAAAAAAGCTAAATTGGCATGAATAATTAAATTAGCCAATTAAATTCTGAGTGTTTGGAGGTAAAATTAAGATCACAAAATACAACGTCAAAAATACTTTTAAATTCAATTTTACTCGTATCTAATATTACTTATTTAACCTTGATAAAATTTAATTGACTCTAAAGCGATGCATTATGTATCAACATTTTCGGCATGAAAATATTAAAAACATTTCAAAGTAATTTGAAATAAGCCTAACAGAATACATCACAAATTTCGAAAACACCTTGTGCAATGTGCATTGTCCTACAGAACGCACTGGGAATTGATTTGAATGCATTCAACGGCTCGAAAAATTCCCATTCTTCAGTATTGGATCAGAAGATTCTAATCTATTCTTCTTGATGAAGACAAAAACCCATCCTTTTTTGGTCCAAAATCAGATAGACGAATGTGACAAGGCAGATAAAATACGCCAATAAAACGCAACCGTCTCAAGTGAGAGCTACAAAAAACGAAAGAAATTTATGGCCCAGAAGCGGCTGAAGTTTCGTTAATATTCGGATGAAATACAATGCATCAACGTACACTTATCATAAAAAAGCAGAAAAGTTCCTTTTACTGCTGGAAATGGACGGTCACGGATTCCAGTTGGTATACGGCTTAAGCAAAGTGCAATCGATTATGGCTTATATATACTTGCATTATAAAAGTACCAGAAAGTTTTAGAGCATGACATCAGCAAAGAATATTTTTACGGTAGCTACCTTCGATTTTAATGCTCAAATGCTTGCAACTTTGTTCCAATATGCATCAGATTCTTACTTTGAGTGGTACTTATTGCGGACAGATTTTTATTCGAAAAGGCATTTTTCTATAAAAAATGGTCGAACTTATACGTAACGGATAAGTAGTATTGCAGTTTTGAATTACGTATTCGTAATTTACAGACGCATTTGCGCTCACTGCAAGACAGCACATGCTCACAATATTTCATTTCAAATTTCATATAAATTCTATTTTTTTTGTTTTGTTTTTGTACACTAAATTTCAATTGAAATTAAATTCAAGCTTCTGTTTACTCAACAATAGCAAAGAGGACATAGTATTATTTTAACTTGCTTTTCACTAATACTTTTATCTTCAGTAAGAAATCTATGACATTTTGCTATGAACGTTATCTTATAAAACTAAATGCGACTCAAACATTTCGAAATAAAGATGGCACAGTATTTTCACTAGAAATATTTCTTCAGAAAACGACTTGAAATGTTAATCACTGATAACTCTTGGAGAATGGAACTGAATTTTTTTTATAGAAAATATCTTGGAGGAAACTCTGTGACCGTATGCGGTATGGTTAAAATATCTCTACCGGCAGCAAAATAGTCAGCAATTCTTTCCTTTTTCGTACCATATATTTATTTCTCTACAGGTAGAGTCATTATGACCATGCCAGCACATGGCCACTGGTTGCAAATACTATTGTTACAAATTCGAGCCATTCATTATGAGAACAGTACGATTTTGGCACAAACATTCTTCAACATCCGGCTAAAAAGGCTTAAGGAATAAAAACATAATCTAATGGAATGACAATTACATCCCAAATAAAATCCAGAATCTTTACCAGATGTCTAGAAAAGTTGCGCTGTTCGTTTATGGAAAAAATGAAATATAGAAGACAGTCCCTTATTTGTACTAGTGGGTTTTGAAATTAGCTAGTTGCAAAGCATTGACTGATATAGAGCAATGGTTCTCAACTGGTGGTACGCGTATCACCGGTTGAGTAGATTAATGTATAAAAATTATACTGAAAGTGCCAAAACTCAATTTTGAAAAAAAAAAAAAACAATTACTAATTTCACGCGATTTTATATTCAAAAAAAAAAAAAAAGTATTGTAATACTTGGTTAATTATTTCCTGGACTGTGTGTGTGTGTGTGTGTATGGTAAAACATAG
The DNA here is from genome assembly GCF_026930045.1 of Uloborus diversus. Lineage (NCBI taxonomy): Eukaryota > Metazoa > Arthropoda > Arachnida > Araneae > Uloboridae > Uloborus > Uloborus diversus. The sequence continues at coordinate 14,153,110 of NC_072733.1, read as the reverse complement.
TAAAATGGTTTTCGATTTATAATTCTTTTTCTTTCTTGTTAAAGTGAAATTAATTAAATTATCGCGTTCTTTGTGAAAAAAGGATATTTAATTCATATGAAGTTTGATTGCTAACTTATACACTAGAAGACATTCCAAAACGTTCCTGAAAAATGAAAGCTTTTGTGACTAATTTCTGCTCGTAACATTTCAGACCAGCTAACCTTTCACCAGTCAGTAACTTTTCGGAAATGAACATGGAATCTGTCTGAAGTTAAAGTCCTTCTCAGTCAAAGCTAGCCACGTTTTTGTACTAAATCAGGAACCTTAAAAGAAGACTTACACATGTTTATAATTATAGCTTGGCACCATCTTGATTTACTAGGAAAGCTCATTAAGCATGATTGCATTCATGGCCAAAGCTAAGATAGAATTACAGGTGAGTACCACACATCTTACTTGACTGCAATCCTTGCGAAGCTACGCAATCCAGAGACTTATACTTAGCTCCCCTTGGGAGCTTAGTCAATCTGGAAGAGCAGTAATTAGCTGAAGGCGAAACGCTTAATAAAAACACTTACCATATATTGACTGATAGCTAAAAGTATTTTCCACAGCAGTGAAAAATCAGCATTGATACAATCTGAAGCAATTCAGAAACACGTTTCTGCAAAGTTACTTGATTTTAAGAGGAAACTTGGGGAAACCCGTGAAATCCGAGAACGTTGCCTAGATGTAACCTGTAACGTTTCGGAACTTTCTTACGGTGTAGAGTTGAAAGTTCCACAATGAAAAATTTTGGATAAATGTGTTTTTTTGAGGATATATGAGGAAGTGAGAAGCAAAGGAATGAAAGTGGACATTTTCAAGTATCGAGCAAACGCGTTTAAAGATAAGGTCCTAAGTAGGCTTTCATTGAAAAGTTTTTCCAAATCACGCTGTACAACAGCACCCACCAGGACTACAAGTACTATCTCTTGCCCCAAGACAGAAGAAATGTTCACCTACCATTTATACTAGTTATCACCAAATTTTTACTTTTGCCACTTATATCCCTTTGCCTCTCAGTGCCTCATATGGAGAAATCAGGTTTCGTGGTACTTCCTAAAGTTTGCTTTCAGCTGTTGTTTGTAGCTGCACTGAGGAACTCAAACCATAATACTTCATATTCAAGCAAGACTATCAAATATGGTTCCTCGTTAGATAAATTAAAAATAATTATAGAGATTCGGGTATAGTTTGGGCCTTCTTCTTAATAGTTGCCCCATTTAATCGATTTGCAAATTGCCTGATAAGGTATCATGAGTGGAATAACCATGGAAATGTACGAACTAGAGAAAATTTCCTTGCTTTCACACAGAAGGTGTTAAATGAAATTAATAATTAATTATTCTTACCTTCGGTATTTCAGTTTCATGAATATTAATGACACATCATCTGAATAGATAAGAGAAGGCCTCAGTAAGAAAAGATGATTTCTGAGCCTGCTTGATAAATGAAGCGTTCTATCGCTATTGATTCCTAATCTCCCTTTTTAGATTTTCTACTTAAATGCATTTAATGAATTTTTAGATAAATAAGCCATACGGAGAGATCGTGAATTCAATGCAGTAATAAAATTGAACAAAAATCTCACAAACTGTTACTGCTTAATGTAAACGTCATTTGCTTTTGATGCGTTTCCATTCCCAGTTTTTTTTGCTTTTGTGTTATTTAAAATAGCATTTGCATAGGATGCTATGTGTTGATATATGAGTAGGAGAGATTCTCTCAAAAATAATTCAACTGTATTAACACGCTTTAACTGCCACTTCAGTCATCAGTGACTGTCAAACTTTAAAATCAGGCGGGTTTGTCTGTGTCTGTCCCACACATTATAAAATTAGGTACGAAACTTAAAAAAAAAATATAATTTGAATTTTGACATCTTGAATTCAAATTATGTTTTTCGCAATCACGAGTGTGTGTGCGTGTATGTTTGTGTGTGTGGAGGGTATGTGTGTCTGTGTGTAGGGGTATGTGTGTGGGTAGGCATGTGTGTTTGTGTCTGTGTGCTGATATGAGTAGGTGTGTAGTTGTGTGTAGGTGTGTATGTGTAGGTGTCTGTGTGTATGCATGTGTGTGTATGTGTTTGAATGTGTGTATGTGTTTGTGTGTGTGTGCGTGTAGGTGTGCATTTATGCGCATGTGTGTGTGTAGGAATGGACGCAACCTGGAGAAGGTTGTTGCTATAGGAGCAGCATTGTGAGGAGCCGGTCGACGGTGATGCTGCAGAAGGTGGCGGGGGGAAAATAAAATCATAGGAATTCCAAAAACAGTCAAGTGAGAACAATAAGCACTCGTGATTGCTCGAAAAAAAAAACATTGTTATTAGTTTTAAGATCGTATTATCAATGTCTTAAATAGCATTTATTAAAAATTTTAATTGGTAATTGAAACAGTTTAAAAAACAAAAGGTTGTCTTTCAATACCTTCACAGCACGCGTATGTTCTGACTGGAATTTCCTCATAAACGTACGTGGTAGCTAACATGTTAATGATGGCTGCAATTAAACAATCAACTGTAATAGCCTTTAATTATTAGCAATAGTAATTGCACCTAATCCTTGAATAACGTATGAGGTAACTTGCCCAATTTGGTCTTTTAGAGAGTACTAGACATTAAAACTGAAGCTCGATTTTTCTGCCTATTAATGACCAATTAGATGAACAATGAAGGTGCTATTAAATCAACCTTTAACTTGTACATAGCAGCTACAAGAGTGATAGAAAATAAAACGTTTTTATTTTTACCAATTGATGCATATGCGCTTTGTTCAGCATGGTATTCTTCAAGACTTTAATTAATCCTTAATAATTGTTCTTCTACGAAAATAAACATTTTTTCTCAATTAGTAAATTATTTTCTCAATATTTTTAAAAAATGTTTCCTGATATTTGACTGAAACTCATTTGTTGTTTTTACTGTTAAATCCTAACTGAATATTCATTTTTCTTTTACGTGTTTCTTGTAGATGACCAGTCGAAAATTCAAAAACAACACCTCTTACAAGATAAACTTTTAACGAGAAGATTTGAGTAAATTTTTGTGAAACGAACTCGTTTGCATCGTGGCAGAACTGTTGAGTTCCAACTGAAAACCAAAACTTAATCTCATTATTAAAGTATTTTTCTGCTTTTACTTTTTAGATTATTTACGAATATTGTACTTTAACTATCATCTCAAAAGATAGAAAAATATTAGTTATGGGACATAATAATGAAGTGATATTTCTGTGAAAATGCTATTTTTATATTTTACACTTATTGAAATTCTAGTAATTCGAAATTATCTTCTTTACTTTTATTTTGGTAATAACTAGTAAAAACGTTCAAATACAATGTCTGAAAACATTTTTCGCACATTAACTTTGTTTGAGGTAAAAATAACGTTATAAGAGAGGAGGGGGACTAGTATTCAGCATTTGCATAGCCCCCTATCGATCCAGCCAACCTTATACTGGGCACAACAATAGAACCAAAATTATGGAATGCGTTCAATTTCGTGTTAGTGTTACTACTAGATACACTGTAAAAAAATTCCGAAACGTTACTGGTTATTTCCGTGGAACGTCTCGGGATTTCACACGTTTTCACCTATTTCCCCGTAAAAACAAGTATCATCGCAAAAAAGTTTCCTGAATCGCTACAAGTTGCACTCGTGCCGACTTTTCACTGTTGTGGAAAATATTTTTAGCAACCAGTTTAAAGATTGAATGAGCGTGTTTATTAAGTGTATCGGCCTAAGGCTGCTTACGGCCGGTCCAGATTGACTAAGCTCCCAATGAGAGCGAAAATATCAATGGATAGCTACAGCTTTGCAAGGCAAGGAATTGCAGGCAAGAGATACGCTTGGCGCCTTCTTGGTAAATTAGGAAGGTTCTAAATCAGTTACACTAAACCTACTTAATTTTTTTAAAAGTTCTAGAGACATGACTGGCTTTAACAGGGCAGATTTCTTACGTCTTCATAAAGTTTCAAGGTTAATTTCAGAAAGGTTACTGACTTTTAACGGAAAGCGTTCCTGGGTTTTCCAAGATATGTTACTGGAAGAAATTGGACATATCAGCTGCCCATTATTTTCCAGGAACGTTTCTGAATCGTTTTTACAGTGTAAAATTGATTAGATATCACTTTCTAAAACAGTAAAATCTCATTACAGCGAATACCAGTACAACGAATATCAGTTTCGTCAAATCCCGTTTTATTCGCAGTTACTTTTGAAATCCTTTACGGCAAAATTTCTGTTACAACGAACAAAATTTATGGGACCTTGAAGTTCGTTGCAAGAAGATTTATTTGTATTTGCCGTAATTTAGTTTTTGTAAAATAAAACTGATGCCAATGTTGCGTTAAATTCACACCTTTTTCTCCTGACGTATTGTAAACGCATAGTTATGCCGCATACCTATCAGCATCATCTTAGCAATGATATAATACCTTTCAAAGCAACTGGAAACTGAGAGGGAGTAGTATAGAACTTGCGTCAAATAAAAGAAACTTCTGATATTTATTTGTGTTATTTTTTCGCAGATTAATACGGCGAAAACAAAAAAGTATTAGTCTGGGTCTAATACTCATAAGTTGACTTCCAGTTAGGCTGAGGCTTTAATTATCCCATTTGTAAAGCTTAGGGTGCGAGGAAAGCCGTTTTGCGTTTCCAATAGCGATTATTGGTGATGTGCTGATCTAAGAATTGCTCTTTTAACCCAAATACTAGGGAACTCCTCCATGGTCCAGCTTCTTTTTGCCTGAGCCAGATTACGTTGGACATCATTTTGAGGAGCATTTATTTCGGTTTTTGCATCTGAAATCAGCAAAATGTCTACAAACTTTGCACAAATGGGAAGAAAGTAAAAAGTTAAATCATATTTGCAGTAAGTATAAAGAAGCGGAGAGTGTGCATGATGTTTTTTTTTTTTTTTTTTGAATTTAATTATTCGTTTAGCAAAAAAAATGTTTCTTTTTCTTGTTTGAAACTGACTTTATGTATAAATTAAATACTGTTTATAATTATATTGCAATCATATTTGCAATGTAAAGAAGCAGAGAGTGTACATGACGGTTTTCTTTTTAAATTTAATTATTCATTTACCTAAAAAAACTTTTTTTTTCTTGTTTGGAACTGACTGTTTATGTGTAGATTAAATAGCGTTCATACTTATCTGGAAATAATTGTTAAAAACTAGTTTCAAATTTCGAAGGAATTGTTGAAGCTCAAGCTTAACATTAATTTACACAAAAAAACTAACAAATCAGTTGTTAACCAATATAAAAACAGATTGTGAGAGAATTGCAGCAAAAGTGCGCTTTAGACGCACCAGTGCTTAAGGGGAATCCAAAAAGTAAAATTTCATTTTTTAGTGTAAAAGTAGCCATTTCCAAGAAAGACAGGGACTATCACTTAAAGGAAGATTATATTTTCAAATGCTCAAATTGTGTTTTAAATCCTTTTACAGTGATTTCAACTGTCAAAGAAATTAACTAAACTTGAAAAAGAATTAATTAAAGCATGTAACTTGTAAGGCATGACGAGCAGCAAAGAAATGATTCGCTAAAAAATTAAGAACCTTTGAAAATTTTTCAACAGTTACTTCTAATAGATAATAATTGCCAAAAAAGGGCAGGATCAAGACCAAAACCTTTCATTTAGAGAGGAAAAAAATAGCAATCGATAGGAAAATACTTAAATATTCGATCAACTGGACTAGAAGTATATACAAAAACCATTTGCAATTCTATTATAAGGTCGAGGATTGCAGTAAAGTTATAAAAAAAGCAACTTCAGTTTCTAATCAGACACAAAACGTATCGTTTAGAGTTAACACGGCAATTGATGACTTGGGAAGACAAATAGTAGTAATGATTTTTTTTGATGAAACGAATGAACATGGTTCCGATTTCTAGAAATATTACTGGTATGATCTGCAATGAGAAATATTTTTTTTTCTTTCAAAGAGTGATGTGGTTGGAGTATTTATTAGAGACAAGCTCTTGAGCAATCAGAATTGTTCTCTAGAAGGAATGTGTACGGATGTTGCCATACAGAACAAATATAATTTATTTGTTTCTCGAAAAGAATTTTCGAACATTTTCAAAACCACCTTAACTTTGCCATCTGCAACATGTCAAGCTAAATATACAAAATTTTACTGGCAGACCAACTCGCCTAACCACAAGTCTAGAAGGGCAAAACGTTGACTCTGGGCCATTAGTCTTAAACATTTAGAATGATTAGGTGTCATGAATAAATCATAGAAAAAAATAAATAGAAACAAGCACTAGAGAAATCAGAACTGTTCCCTGGAAGGGGTGGGTTTAATAATAACAATACGATTTTTCTTCTTGTGGGATGTTTGGTCATACTGTTCTTACGGGAATACATATTAACCTAATAGCATTTGATATATGGCGTAAAATCTATAGTTGGGAATGGGAAGGGGGACTGAAAACAATCTCCTCGCCGCACCCTACGCAACAAGCTCAACACTGGGGACATTTCTTCTTCATAGATACTGACTTCAGTCATTGAAGAGGAAGGGTTAAAAATTAAGACCCTACCAAATGATGATTTTGACAGTCAAAGACGAAGGATTTAAAGGGTCATTCCATAGTGATTAACGTAACACTCGCAGCTGATTTCCTTACTCTTTTTACTTACACCGGGAGTAAAAATAAATAATTTTTTTTGGTTTAATATGCAGATTTAAAATGTACAAGGTGACTATTTTTCATTTCTACCAAGAATTTGAAGCAAAATAAGCGCTGGCAGGTATTTTTTCACCAAGAAAGGCATCGTGACTAACGTAACATTTTTGCAACCCTGATAAACAATACTAATGTTACGAGGCAAGTTTTTCTGAAACTTACGCAGGCATTTAAAATTGGCCGATATATTTGTAAGAGGTAAACAGTCCGTTTAAAAATATATACTACAGATTTATTACAGATGCATCTTTTTTGGCCTTTAATGGTACTTTTACGAAAAACTGTGTGTGACTAACGTAACCATCGAATAACAAGCAATGAATGCGTATAAAAAAATTGTAATTAATCTCTTGCTCTCATATTACTTTTACACTTTTTAAGAACCTACTTTATGTTGCATTATGGTTCTTTCTTTAATTTTTTTTCTACATTAGTGTAAGAAATTGAATGGAAGGATTCAGTTCAATTAATTCAATTTAAATGTGTAAAAAATAAAGTAATAAACAAATAAAAAGCTGTTTTTACTAATGAATAACATCATTTTTGGGGAAATTAAATCCTAAATATCTCTCTTTTAAAAGTTAACTTTATACAAGTTGATAGTTTCACCAAATTCTAGCATTCTGCCGCTATACTAGTTATCGTCATAAGAAACTCCGTAGTACTTTTTAACAGCATATTATTTTTAAAGGTATCTATCTCACCACTTTAAAAAGTTTATTTCGACGAAAATTTCGATTTTTTTTTTAATGTCTGATTTAAAAAATATGACCTTTTTGTAAAATATTATTAAATATAAAAATATTTTCGTTATTATCCGTATAAAATATTTTCGCCCTTAAAATATTTTATACGCAAAGTAACTCCACCCAGTGGAAGCGATATTTTGCCACAGCATTCAGGATTCTTCGTCGAGAGATTTTTAGTGCCTTCCATCAAGGATTCCCTATTCTAAATGAAAATGTTGTCAAACCTCGATCAAAATATAAATATGTTCCTTAGGGTGGTTCAAAAAAATTTTTTTTTTCAGCTAGAGTCCAAGACACCACCTATTTTTTAAACACTTACTAATAATATTATAGTGTAAAAGTTTTAGCTTCTGACTCAAATTTTAAGACGGTGCTCAACGAGACCTTCATTTAACATTAGCCGTAGCATACACTGTAAAAACGATTCAGAAACGTTCCTGGAAAATAATAGGCAGCTGATGTGCCCAATTTAAACCAGTAACATATCGTACAAAAACCAGGATAAAAGTGAGTAATCTTCCTGAAATACTGGAAAATCTCCCCTGTTAAAGCCAGTCGTAAACCTTCTACAAAAATTGAATAGGTTTAATGTATTTGATTAGAACCTTCCTGGTTTACCAGGAAGGCTCCAGAAGCATTAGCGCAACCATGGCCAAAGCTACGCGAATAATTGCAAGCAAGAATCAAACATATTCCTTGCCTGCAATTCCCAGCCTCGCAAAGCTGCTACTATCCAGTGACTTATTTGCTCCCATTGGGAACTTAGTCAACCCAGACGGTCCGTAAGTAAACTATAGCCGATACACTTAATAAACACGCTCAGTCAACCTTTAAACTGGTAGCAAAAAACATTTTTCACACCAGTGAAAAGTCTGCATTCGTGCATATTTTAGCACTTCAAGAAACTTTTTTGCTAAGATACTTGATTTTGCGGGGAAATAGGTGAAAACCACTGAATTCCCGAAACGTTCCACGGAAATAACCAGTAACATTTCGGAATTTTTTTACAGTGTAGAAAATGCCATGAATTGAGAAATATTTAATTTCCCCAGCCTTTTTTTTTTGTAAATAATTGTTTTTTGCAATGGATATGCATATTTCTAGTGTATATTATAATATTTAGAATTTTTTTCAGTTCGATGTATTTTTAATCCTCCTCCCCATACTATTAACGTTTGGGGGAGGGGGTTGAGCCCTCTCTTTCAGTTGAAATAGGAAGCTAAAATTATTCCAGTATATTTTTAGCCACAAGTGTAAAAATGTTGAAGGGTGTTTCGGTATCTAGGAAAAACCTTTTTTTACATGTATTTTTGAACCACCCCAATGTTCCTATCATAAATTCAACTTGAATCCAGTACGTGATGATGTTACGTGATTTCTGTTAAAGAAAGCATTCTGTTCTTTCTGCAAGCGTTGATGTAAAATGGATTGGAGCTTTGTTTAGTTCAATATTTATTGAAAACATCGGATTAGTAAAACTGTAATACGAAAAGCTTCAGAAGGTAAAAAAACTGCTTGAGTATTGAAAAAAATAGCTTAAATATATGTTAAAATTTGTAACTTGAAAGTTAAAACTCCATAAAGCTAATGATCTAAGGCGACAAAACCAATCTTGCATAAAATACGTCTTTAGTGCATGATATATTTTCCGTTGAACATGTCCAAATCGTCCATTTTATGTACCTGTAGTGCAAATAGTCTCCAAATACAAAATACTATTTCGTTTTTTTTTATTTATTGTGCCTGCTGAAATGTTAATCAAATTAGTTAACATTGAACTGTTGTTTATGTTGCCACTCGTTGAGAAATTTAGAACAACTTCAAGAAGGTTAAGAATTATTTTTATGAAAAACAAATAGTTAGTTCTCTTCAATGAGTGTTCTAGAAGATGCGCAGTGTTAACCAATAAAGACACAATTAAGAAATTAAGATGCAATGGATGACTCACTCCGTCCCAATTTTGATTTATAATATTTTATTTGTTGCATTGAAAGATTTTTATGTATTTACATTTTTGCAGCTTACAGTTTTGGACATAAAAAGAAAAAAAGTCGAATAGCAATCGCTATTAACCCTTGAGACGGAATAAATATTTTTTTTTTCTGTTTTAAGAAACTTCCGTCCCTGAGACATGTAGCTTTATCGTTTGCATTTTCGCAGAGTGATTACCCAATTTTTTCGTTGTTTTTTTTTATTTTTAGGGTTTAAGGGGGGGGGGGGTCATTTAAACAAATAAAATATAACAGATAACTAGTTTTATTACAGTTTGACTTTGCGCTTGACATGTTCATGATGACTAAACCAACGCACACTGGCCCATCTGCACCAATTAACCCTAAATAATATCCGACTAAGTGACGGATCTTCTCTCTAGAGTTAAATTACTCTTTCATTAATATTGCATGAAAAGTAAAAAGAAAAGCGCGATTTTTAAAATATTAAGAAAACAGGAAAACCTAGGCGCACAACTCAAATTGTACCAACATAACTATTTTTTGATAAATTTGTTCGGATTGAGTCAAGAAACTTGAACTACAGTAGAGAAAACGTTTCTATTTGTATTTTGACATTATTCTCGGAAGTATTTAGGCTGTTTAAACTTTCACACCACCTACAGTTACTAACCCCAAATTATATCCGCCTAAGAGACGTATCTTCCGTTCGAAGGGTTAAATTACTCTGTCGATGCAATTTAGAAATGCTTCATGAACTCTTTCATTAACGTCGCATGAAAAATCAAAATATCATTATACTTAAAATACTAAAATAAAACGACTAATGCCTAGGCACACAACTCAAATAATACTAACATTAATTTGAAAATAATTTTTTCCATCCAAAAGGCAAGTTAAATTACCATAAGGGGATAAAAATTGCCATGAATTCACCTTTTCCGTTTTCCTTCACTTAGCCCGACGATTTTTGTTAAATCGGATAATATCGCATCTCTCTTCCTATTCTAAAGATCTGAAGCGAAGCTTGAGTCCCAAGATGGAAGCTTCTGCTCATTAGCTCCCTCATTAGTTGGATTCCTCTTTGAGAGATATTTTAAAGGACATATTTTCTTAATAATCTCTTTTCCCTTTGTTTTCTTGATCGATTTTCAACAACGCTCCACGAACTCTTTAAAGAGCTTTTTTCCCTTTCTCCTTTCAACTTTTCGAATTTTTAAATACACTTAAAGAGGTATTAGACTTTTTATTGGTAGACCTTTTGTTTCCAATGTGAGCATGTCAACCCATCAAAGATATTATTGATCTGTTTGTTAATTAACTATCGTTAAAGGTTCTGTCTCTGACGAGATTTTTTCCTTTTTGGTGCTTCATGTGTTTGATGATTTACTTTATCGATAATTTTTCAGGATTTAAAATCATTGATGGTTTCTTATTATGCCAGGTTATTCGGTAATAATGCATTGGAATTTTTCCAAAAAGCACACTATTTTTCTTTTTTATAAAGCTGTTAATAGTTATGGAGTAGTTGCTGTCAATTAGATATTTTTGAAACCTTAGATACGACGTAAAACCACAAAAAGTTATAGTTTTTCTTTTTAACAATAGTTGACGTATTTTATGAATTGTAATATCTTTTGATTTTAACTGGTAGTTACGGTTATCCAAATAAAGCTATCAATTTGTCGAATCAAATATTGAAGCTGGAAGTGATTGGTGATGTTGTAGTACGACCAACTGTAAATGTAAAATATGTCAAATTAGCATCAATATTTTTAAAATGAAGTTATTGCATTTTAAAATTAATTTACACTGTGCGGCAAAAAATACCATCAAAATGCTTCTGATAATATTTCTCGCTGATTATTTTGTAAAATGAACTACTAAATCCAAAACTGTCCAACGTTTTCCACCTACACGTCCTCTTTTTTGGAAATTCCACTACCCCCTCGTTTTTTTTGTTTTTTTTTTTTTTTTCAGTTTTCGACATTTTCATTAAAAATTATTCTTATTGGGAGGGGATGGGAGCATTATGTTAGTCATTAACACTCTTCTGAGCGGCTAAAGAGGTGCAAAGTACAAAATCATGTATATTTGAAGCAAGTTGGGAGACTCATATAGGTATTTCTCCCTTAAGTACTTCAAAAATGATCAAAACCTTCATATTAATATTTGATTTGTAGGAAAAATTGCGGGACATTTTTGCATTCAAAATTATGCTATATTGTCCAAATGCAATATGTGTTTTTATTACATAAGGAATATTGAATATTTCTAATTAGTGTCTTGATATGTGTTGAAATTTCGCCTGTAATGCTTCATTGAAAATGCTTTCCCATTTATTTGTAAAAAATTTTGTAAAAACAGTTCCCTACAAGTATGTGAAGGAAGGGCTCATACATGTAGAAAGAGATTAAGCTTCTGCACATTAAAAAACTTACTCATAAAGCAATTTTAAATTATTTATATACTAGTGGTACCAGCACGGCTTTGCCCGTAGTTGAAAATTAAAAGGTCATTTGGTTCGTTTGTATATTTACAAATAGTGGATGAAGAATTTCTCGCCAATTGCTATGTTCATTTGCTCGCCAATGTTACGGTTCCACGTTACGATAATTTCGTAATTTACTCTTCGACGTTGTGAAATTTTCTTGGCAAAATTTTCTTAAAATTGGAATTGAAAAAGAACAAAATCGAATTTTCGAAAAACGGCTTCGAGGTGCACACCCTCATGCTACAAACTAACTTTGTGCCGAACTTCATGAAAATCGGCCGAACGGTCTAGGAGCTGTGCGCGTCACAAAGATCCAGACAGAGAGACTTTCGGCTTTACTATTAGTAAAGAAAAGACAACTTTCAGAGAAAATGAGGTAAAAATAGTTAAAACATGAACACACATTGACAGAAAAATCAGATGGAGCACAGCGAGAAGGAACACCGATCATTTACCAAAATTCATAATATCAGTAGCAATATCGGCCAAAAAATACAATTGCGGTATTGGCTATTTTTTAAATGTGGTACTGGAGTATCGGTATTAATACCGGTATAAGTAGCTTTCAAAATGAGGAAAAAATATTCTTGTTCCGTTGCCATATTTCATATTTTTACGAAACGAATTAATGAATCATAAAAATATATATTAAAAAAAATACATAAAATAAAGGCACAATCTCTTATCAAAAATTAATAATAAGAGGCGTAACGTAATTTATGACGATTTAAACAAAGAAAATGAAGGTAAAAATGAATTTTCGCATTATTACAGAACTATAGGGGAGCATCATGCAGATCATTATGATGAAAGGGAGACAATGAGTAAATATCGTTGAATGATAATTTTGTTGTGCCATCTAATATCATAAGACGAAAACTTTTTTTCCTTCATATTTTGGAAATGTGATCGTAAGGAACATAATACATCTATTGGTAATGTCACAAAACCTCTAAAGTACAGTATTTTTGCGCAAAAATTTCCTGTTGTTGAAAATGCCCAAGTAAGTGGTTAATTTACATATTTCCATTTGTTGTACTAACGGAAAATATTTTCTTCGAATTCCAGTACAGTTCAGAAATAGAAAGAGAGTGAGAGAGATAGAGTGGTAGAGAGAGAGACAGAGGGAGAGAGAAAGAGCGAGAGAGAGACATAGTGAGAGAGAGGGAGAAATAGTGAGAGAGGGAGACAAAGTAAGAGAGAGAGAGAGAAGTTAAAAGATAATGTTGATATTGTGCAGAATAAATTATTCACTAAACAAATACAATTGCATTTATACTTGAAAAACCATTTAGTAAGATGCTAATGAGTCTAATCAAAAGTGAGTAAGCAAGAAAATGGAAGAAAGAAGAACATGCTTTTCAGAAACGTACGAAAATGTGATCCATATTAACTGACCAACGATGAAAATATCTTTTGGTATTTTATTCATTGATACTCGATTCATGGTTAAAAAGCCGGTCAGTTTAAATTTTGGTATCAAAGGAGTAATTTTGTTTCCGTCTCATCGTTAGAGAATTAAAAAAAAAAAAAAAAACGCATTTGAAACATTAGATATCTAATAAGTTATATTAAAATTACATAACTACAAGGTTATGTAATCTGCAAAGGTATCAGCTATTACCTTTGCAGAAACAGTTCAACGCAATTACATAACGGACCGAAATGCAAGTAATCGATACGCCGGTATCTCGGTATTGCAATCACTGATTGTCAAGTGTGAAGGAATTTTTTTTTATCTTAAGCTATTTTGTTAGTTATAGTAGGTTCTACAACGGACTCTTCACGCTTTTCAAAAATCAATCTAACGCTTAAATACAGTTAAATATCACTGCAAAAAATGCCAACACAATGAAATATCCGTTTTAGCAAAATACATTTTAGTCCCAGTTTAATTTCCATTACATGGATTGAACTACGTTACTACCGAAATTCTCAGTACAACGAAATAACTCTGCAGTGGTCCCTTGAAGCTCGTTGCAACGGAATTTCTCTGTATACTCGTCAATATTTCAATGTAACATTTCGAAATTTGCTTTAGCCAGAGGTAAAAATACTTTTATTCTGATTAATAAATTTTAAAAAAGGGTACATGAAGGAAAAAATACATAAATACAGAATAAAAATGGTCCAAAAAAAAGAGGGAAAATAAAGAAAAACAGCGCGTACACACGATGCAAAACTGCATTGCGCTTCACTTTATAAAAGTAAGAAAGAAGAAAATGAAATAAAAAAGAAATAAACTGCCTTGACCAGAGTTAGAGGGGTTAAACTTAATGGAACTGAAAAGGCTAACGCGCAATAAAGTACGTGACATATTTCCGGGAGAGAAACTACCGTAGAATGACCCTGATATTCCACCCCCTCACCTACATATCGTCTGTAAAGCACGTATCTGTAAGGAATGGATCTCAGAAGCAACCACGCAGGTCATTTGAAGAAAACATATGCTTCGCAAAACATACTCACAAAAGAGGAAACAGAAGAGCACGGCACAGTAGGATTACAAATTTTTCTATATTTCTTAGCAGTAGAAACGAGAAGCATTGAATCTTTTTACGTTTACGTTCCTGATTGTGTTAGAGGAAGAAAAATAGTTTCTGGGAGCTTGCGGAAAGAATGGTGTTGCTGAAAGATGAAATAACACCTTGAACGCTGAATAGAAAGGCGTATTAGCACATTGGAAGGAGCACTTTTTTCCGCAGTTGGAGTTAAAACAGTTCTAAGACTACACTCATAAAAGTAACACAACTTGAAGTAAATAGGGGTGGAAAATTCTGCATAGATTTTGCTCTGTTGGATCAAGCCAGGGAAAGACGGCCATCTTGTCCCACACGTGACAACTCACGCATTTGAATAAAACTTTTTATTTAAAAAGGTAGTGAACGACATTTCGTTGCTTAAGATATTAGAAGCGTATGTGAGATTTCTCGAACAAAAATTTTGTTCATTTCCTTTTAATATTTATTATTTTTTTGTGAAAGATAAAAAGCCTTCATGTGCGAGAAAAAATGATGACTTTTCCGTGGAGCGGCCCTACTGCATGATAAATTTATGTCTGGCAAAAGGTTCTGTAGGGTTATGAGCATGAATGAAATGATACAATTTTTAATCAATTTACCAATATATACTGAATAACATCATTTCCATCGTCACTTCTGAAATCTTGCCAGCATGATAAAAGTTTCCAAATATCGTTTTTGAAGACCAACTTCTGTTTGGAAGGGAAGTACTCAAATACTGTTTTCTGACATAATTCTTGAATTTGATATCATTTTCTTCCTTTATCATGACTTTTTGCTAGCGTGTAAAAAAAATTGCAAATCCCACGTTTTGAAGAATACTAATCCTTGGAGGCAAAAACCTCAAGTACTGTTTTCCTGTCTTTGTTTTTGATTTTTTTCCCGTCAACAATAGAAGGAGAAGAATTAGTGACAACCGAAGGGTGAAATCTCTTGGTAGTAGGAGAATACCAGACCACCAGAAAATTCTTTTGCCCCATCACCCTCCTCAGCTCTCACTTCTTCCAACTTTTACTTATTCATCAGTTATTTTTTTTTCGGAAACAAATTTAAAAAATGAGGACAAGGTTTAAACAACACTGTTTCGCCTCCAAAGATAAAGCGTTCTATAAAAAATGGGATGCTTGAATTGTCCTCACACTGGGAAGAAGCTTTAAGCAATGATGAAAATTATATCGTAAAACAAATATTGTTGCATAAATAAAAAAAAATCTACCATTTTCTTCCTCTTCATTAATAGATTGAACTTTCCAGTATATCAAATATATAAAAGGTGATTAATCACTAAAAATCTACTAAAGCTTTCGCTTCACCATTTTTTTTTCTAAACCGGGGATTTCCAACATCTAAGTAAGTATTTGAGGGCCGCTGATGCAACAAAGAATTCAGAGACGTACAGCACCATAACTGTAGTCCTATAATAAATACTTTTTCGGGAGTGAAGGTATTGGAGTATTATAATAAAAATAAATTACAAATAGGAAAAAAAAACATTACCAAAAGTATGCCAAGTGGTCAATGGAAGAACTGTTGTACCGGTCCAACCTCCAACTGAAACTTGAGTGGTTAACAGTAAACTACAGTTGACCACTCGAGCCAGTAATCAATTTGAAAGTATCTACTTATTTATTCTTGTTTTGTATATATTAATGCTCGATTGGTCAATTACTGGCTGGTGGTCAACCACTGGCGAATCAGCCCATACACACACACACACACACACACACACACACACATATATATATATATATATATATATATATATATATATATATATATATATATATATATATATATATATATATATATATATATATATATATATATATATATATATATATATATATATATATATATACCGCTTTAGCAAACTTTTTGAAGCTTTGAATCGATCAACTCTTAACCTTTTTGCATAAAGACATATTAACAACGTAAATAAACTCCATTGCAGGGCTGCAATATTTTTTTTTCTCTTACAAACCTAGAGCTAAAATTTACTGGAGTTATTTGTGAACCTCTTGAATGAGAAATACCCTAATGATGAAATCCATCAGCTCACTGTAAAAAAATTCCGAAACGTTACTGGTTATTTGCGTGGAACGTTTCGGGATTTCAGAGGTTTTCACCTATTTCCCCGCAAAATCAAGTATCTTCGCAAAAAAGTTTCCTGAACTGCTAAAAGATGCACGAATGCAGACATTTCACTGGTGTGAAAGATATTTTTTGCTATCAGTTTAAAGAATGGCTGAGCATGTTTATAAGGTGTATCGGCTTCAAATTGATCACGGCCGTCCAGATTGACTGAACTCCCAATGGGAGCAAATAAGTCACTGGATAGCTGCAGCCTTGCGAGGCAGGAATTGCAGGCAAGAAATATGGTTGGTTCTTGCTTGCAATTATTCACGCAGCTTTGGCCATGGTCGCGGTAATGCTTCTGGACCTTTCTTGGTAAACCAGGAAGGCTCTAATCAAATACATTAAACCTATTCAATTTTTGTAGAAGGTTCACGACTGGCTTTAACAGGGGATATTTCCCAGCATTTCAGAAAGGTTACTCACTTGTATCGGAAAACGTTCCTGGTTTTTGTAAGAAATGTTACTGGTTGAAATTGGGCATATCAGCTGCCTATTGTTTTCCAGGAACGTTTCTGAATCGTTTTTACAGTGCTATTCAGAATCAATTTTCAAATCAATGAGATATGGCTTCTGTAAGATGGAGGAATTCTATCTTTAGCAGTCTAGATTTTGATCGACGACATTGGAAGACGATGCGATAAATGCATTTGTTAGAAGTTGTTGAATTTGTCATTAATTTATTTCGCAATAGCAACATTAAATCTAAACGCCATTTTAGAAGGTCAGAAAACAGTTTCTGGCGGCAATTTATCAAAAGTCATCTCATGTTCTCAATCCCGTGTTGCGGAATGAATTTATTCGAGTTAAGCATTTTTTATAAAAATGAAATCTTTAAACTGTATTATATTTGGGCTTTTATTACATGGTGAAATCGCTTTCTTTCAGTGCCTACGAAAAGGATAAAATATTTGCATTGCGAACACGTAATGCTTAATATTATTTTGGAGATATGTGCGAATAAGGAAAAGAGGATTACATTGAAATATAATGTGATTTCTTGAATTACAATAAATCAAGTAAATGAATTTGCTAAAAAAAGGCATTCATTGAACTTCAAGCTCTTTGTGATTAACATGATATTCAAAACAAAGCAGAGGTTTAAAAATGTGTTCTTCCTCAAAATATCTATTTGAAATTTGACTGAACACTCTTGTTACAAATAAAATGTTTTTTTTTTGTGCAATGCCTAAAAATTTTTAAATCCAGTCAGATCATGCTTTATGGGGAACTTTCAATAAACTAAAAAATCGTTCTAATTACAGGCGTCCTTCGTATAACACGGTACTTCTACAACACGGTTTCGATACTACACGGTACCAAATTTGCGATTATTTTAACACGGTTTCGATATTACACGGTACTAAATTTGCGATTATTTTAACACGGTTTCGATATTACACGGTACCAAATTTGCGATTATTTTAACACGGTTTCTATATTACACGGTACCAAATTTGCGATTATTTTAACACGGTTTCGATATTACACGGTACCAAATTTGCGATTATTTTAACACGGTTTCTATATTACACGGTACCAAATTTGCGATTATTTTAACACGGTTTCGATATTACACGGTACAAAACTTTAATTCATAAGTACACGGGTTTGATGTAACACGAGTTTTAAGAGAAGGAATTTAATATTTGTTCAATACACTGTTAAAAAATGTATAATAACAACTGTAATAAATTTTTACTTTGTTTTTATGAAACTTTTAGGAAAGATTGTCTGTCTTGGGCTCAAAAGTTTGGTTTCCCCGTATAACACTAACTTTTAACTTTTAAATGCATGCATACTTGATTTTTCTCATCAGTGTTCTAAACGCAAAAAGGTGAATATTATTTCGTTTCTAATGCATTGTAAGAAAATAACATTAGGATTAAACATGAGCTAAATTTGGCAAACGATAAATAAAAATGTAGTCGAAACAAAATATGCAATAAAATAAATAAAGTAATTATATTTATTTTATTTTAAATTTTGTTTTGTTGTTGTTGCGCAGACGAACTTTATTGCTACAGAAAAGCTCAGTTTTTTTCTTCTAGAATGCTTTTTGTTCTTAGTACAGAAAGAAAAGCGGATAATATTTTTTCTTGTTGTGCATAACAGTTTTAATTTGAGGTATGAAAAATAATTAAGTTATATCGTTTATAACAACTCTTAATTTTAAATCAGTGGGTCTTTGTATGTTCTGGTTGCCATTTTTCGTTTGTATGTTCTATTGAGCCGAAATTTAAGCTATTATAAAATTTGCACCTTATGACTTGGTTTCGATATAACATGGTACACATCGACATGATTTATGATATGCGCATGATTAATTAGGTTAAAAAATGAGTAAAAAAAAACAATTTATAAAAAAGTCTCGTATAACATTACACGGAACGAATTAACCGTGTTATACGAGGAATACACCTGTATTTAATAGTCTTAAAGCAATTCCATATGTAGTAGCAGTTCGACTTCTTTTTTTTTTCACTCTTGGCTTTTGGTCTAACTTTTAACTGGGTTATATTATGTCCGAATTTTATTTATTTTTTTATTATAATTTACTTCTTCCGATGTGTTTTTTTTTTTTTTTTTTGAATTCGTATGGTTTTAAAATGTAAATTTAGCACCTTTGTTTCTTTCTGTCACTGTATATGTCAATTTCTTGCATGTATTGGTTAGGTTTATTAATACATTCTCAGTTCATTATCATATAAGATTTTTAAAATGTTCACCGGTTCACTGCACTCTTCATATCTTCTATTCCCTTAGACTCAGTTTATCAGAATTTCTTTCTCTCTCTCTCTTTGAGATGTTCCTTTTCAACAATGAAATTCACGCGCTGTTTTCTTTACCGTTGGAATGACTCTTGCTTGTTGATTTATCCCTTCCACCTAAGAGGTTTTGTTCTCAACATGTTTTGCGCTTCAATGGATTAGTTCAATTCATATCTTTATGATATTCATTGCTTATGTTTTTTATCCTCCATATTAAAAACAAATCTTTATTTTGTCGCCTCATTTCTTTTATCGACTATCTTTTTATTCATGACCTCATTTTTTTCATTGAAAAAGAGGTTGCTTGTTGTCCTGAAACTCATGTCTGCACCTTTTTTATTGCTGTTGTGAGACGTTTTTATTATATTTAAAATACAATTTTAGTTGATGAGAGCAGTGTCTGAATGGAAAGTGATGACGAAATTATATATAAAAAAAGTTTTTTAAAATACTAGATCTTTCCTATTGCATATACCATTAAAATGAAACATGTGACATAAATATTTCTTTTCTGATCTGCTACTTTTACGCAAGGAAAAAAAACCCTTAGGCCAATTAATTAAAAAATGCTCTCGATCTTGTTTAACTTAAAATATTTTTTTTTCTCGCCAGTGCATTACTTTTGAAACCTCCTGATCAAAAGCCCATGCGTTTCAGATATGCCGCTTGATTTTACAGCTATGCGTCTCCCAATTTATTTAGGTCAATTTAAAAGAGGAAGCTATTTTATTAAATAAGTAAATGCAAGATCGGTAATGTAAATGTTGGGGGTCCAGAAACCAATCTGAATTATCGGTCGTTAAGTACAACGTGGGTCCGCTTCTTACTGCACTGAACGAGTATTCCATATTTGTATCGGTTGTTCATGTATCACTGATGAGCCAAAAAAAAAGTGCATTAGGGCGCACGTAATACTTTCAGTTTAATTTTCTAATGGATTGCAAATATAAGCAGTTAATGGCAGCTGCTAAAGAAAGTGAAAGAGATCAAATATAATTGCGTAATTTCGTACCTTCACATAATAATAGACAGAAATTGGACACGTTTCATTGATTTTCAAAATTGATGAAAATCAAATCAGGCGGCTAGCTAAAAAGGTGGAAAAGATCCTTTCACAGCGCTGGCGCAGAGCGTTTTTAAATTATTACTTATCATTATTTTGATCGCGAAACCCTCTTCCGGAATAGTTTTTCGAGTTGGATTCTATTTTTTGAAATTCGCAATTTGTTAATAGAGATCCTTTGGAGAATACGCCAAGCTACATTTAATTTGCTATATGATAAAAGGTTTTTTGAACATTTAGCTCTTCGCTGAATTACTTTCCATTTAAAGCAAGCGAATGATAGTCTTTGCAAAAATCGAATTGACTTTATTGAAAAAATGACCGAGTGAATTTTATTGATACTTTCAGTTCTGCTTATTGATACTGAGCGCTCTCTTAGACACTTGAAGCTGATACTAAATTGTGATCATTATGCACAAATTCTGGCCTAACGATTTTAGTATTGAGATGACAAAAAATAAAAATAAAAATAAAAATAATAAAAAAATAAAATAAAATAAAAAAATCTAAGTCCTACGACCAAATATTTACTAAATTACATTAACTATTAAATGATAGTTTGTCTACCTTATTTATTTCGACAGCATGGACATATCTAATTGCGTAAAGTCTGGTGACAATATACGGTGGTCCCCTAAGAGCAAGGGCCGCACTCTCCCTAAATATCTCAAAAGCCCATAAGAGCAATATATCTCCCCCAAAAGTGAAAAATACCCCTCGAAACACCCCCCCCTTTAAAATTATGTCTTTTTTTTTGTTTTGAATATTGACTTGCACAATTAGGATGCACTGTATTTGCCCTCTAGAAATTCATTTCTAACAATATTTGTGAAAAATATTAAGGTTTAGCTACCGGGAAACTAGCTACTAAGTTTGAAAAAAGGTAAAAAATGGTCAATTTACAAAATGTTTTACGAAATAAAATGTTTAAAATTCTTGTTCTGATATCATCCAAATGCTTCCTTTTAACACTCTTTACACACGTCTTTGTGATTAAGTACATTTCTTTAAAGTTTTTAGTTCGCGAAGAAGCCGTACATTTTCGTGAAATTTACTAAAATTCGATTTTTTCAGCTTTTCTTGTACATTGCAGTATTTCATCAGAAAAAGTCCCGCAATATTTATTTCTCAATAAAATTGCACTATGCATAATTTTCCTGCTGAAACTGATGACTGGTTAATTGAAACCACTGTCTTTGATTGGTCCACCAGACCGGTACACCAGAAGAAAAATCTGCAACTGCAAAACCGGCAAAGGGATTGTGCAATTGGATTGTATGACTGGTTAAAGGACAGAGGTATAGATATTAGCCTTCAACTAATCGGCAGTGATAGAATTAATGATATGTCCGGCTGGAAGGGTGACATGCTGCATTTTGTTGTAAAACTTCTCAATCGCAGACTTTTTAGATCTTTCTGCTGGCTTCATATCAATGAGCTGGCATTACGCCATACAGTCGAAAAGTTTGACGGACCAAGTTCTTCAGAAAAGGGCTGGAATGGTACTATTGGTAAACTATTTTCTCAAGTTGAAGTTCTTGAGAAAAAAACTAAATTTGAGCCAATTCCGTTTTTGGAGTCCTTTGTTAAAATCAAAGAAAATGTCGTTAACCAAATGAGCACTGACAGCCAAGTAGCATGGAAATATCTTCATGCAATTGAAAAAGGCGAGCTGGAACCAGAAGTAGCAGCTTTTAAACGTGGCCAACTTTCCCACAGTAAATGGCTTACATGTGCCACGAGGTGCTTGCTGCTCTGAGTAAACACAATCCTGGAAATGAAGATACGGAAATCTTGAAGCCCCTCGCAACATGGGTAGCACAGTTTACTTCCCAATGTTTTACGAAATAAAGCTCAAACATGAGATCAAGTATGGACCCTCACATTTAATAAAGTTATTTAGACTTTGTCAGAAGCAAAATGAGAGAATTAATGAAGCTTTTAAACCCTACTAAAAAAAGGATCCTGGTGAGCTTATCCAGAAAATCTGCTCATTGCTCTTCTCTGCTCTCATGACACAAAAGAAAGAGCTTTTGCAGTTGACAAATTAATTATGGTAGTAAATGAGGAAGGATGTACATCAGTACTGTCTTTTAGAGTTCCACAGCCGATAAATCTTGAGGCTTGCAAACTTACTGAATTGATCGACTAGGACGCAGAGATCCTCGCTGAACCAATTTTCACAGCAAATTTATCATTGGAACAGCTTAAAGCATTGAATGCTCTCCCACTGGATCTTCCTCCATATTTAATACACATTCAAAGTTACATTAGAGACTAACGCTGTAAAATCAGTGTGTGGTTGGGCCAAGAGAGATGGACACACTAGTTATTTTTAAACATTAAAAAACATATCGCTTACACAACACGTACATACATATTTAATTAATGATATTCTCTTGTTTGAAAATCTAGAAGAATTAATGCAATTTCTAGAGATTGCTCGCACTGGAAATTTCGATTTTGAAGATTAGTTACTCTGTATAACCAGCCATGAAAGTGGGGAAATTATAATTCCATATTCTAGAACTTAATTTAGTTTGAGAATTATTCAAAAGAACGTAAACCATTGAAATGGTAAACCGTTCATTGTTTGACAAACCTAATATCTAAAAGACTTTTACCACATACTAATAGCCGATAAAGATAGTGCACTACAATTTTCCGTCAAATCTTCCGTATATCCTAACACCAATTGTTTGAACTGGATTTGAAAATTTCCTATTCTAGAATTCTATGTTCAAGTTAATTAATTCATGTTGTTTTTGCAAGTTAACTTTTTCTAATACATTAACTTTTTTGTGCCAATAAATTCTGTACAATGTATAAAACTGTCGATGACGTGGTGGTCAGGGCTTGTTTTTCTTGGCACGCGCGTGTAACCTTAACAAAATCTTTTAAGCAGTTTTTAAAAAATATTGTTCTTGTTTTAACCTTGCACTGTTTCTTGCCCTTAACTCATGTTAAGTTAAAGTATGTTGAAGTGAGGATTGGATATTGGTTAAATGTCCCGTACCTGCAACTTTGAGTTAAACATGCTTAGTTTTACGACCAATATCATTTTTGGAAGCAAGAAATAATCTCTCAATCATATCTCTATCAGATCAATAATATTTTTATTTGTGTTTGTCCCTCTGTTTTTTGTTTCAAACAGACACGTCACATTCAAGGAAAGAAAAAACATCTCAGAATCTAGTGAAATAATCTTATTACTGCGCAAAATAATAGTGGCTTGGACAATGAATAGAGCGACAAGCATTCGCCCTTGAAAACAGCATTTATTTCTGGAATGTAGTATTTGCTCTTTGTTTAAACGTTTGTCCTTTTTTTTCAAATATGAAAACACACGTTCATCGCTTGCATAACACGTGCAGACATATTTAATTGATGATATTATATTCTTGTTTGAAAATCTGGGAGCATTAATGTAATTCCTAGGGATTGCTCACTTTGGAAATTTCGATTTCAAGGATCAGTGATTCCGTATAATGAGCCATGAAATTAGGGGAATTGTAATTCCATATTCTGGCACTTAATCTAACTTGTCTGAGAATTATTCAAAGGAACGTGATCATTACTGTTAGAGTGAAATGGAGGACCATTCGGTTCGTATTTGGTGGAATGAAATTTATCCACTATTAGCTTAAATGCCTGTTAATTCGTGACTCATGTTGTCTGTTACTATTAGAAATAATCGCTGAATGAAAGAGAAAAATAGTGAATGACTTGAGTTGAATTTGTAGAGAAGAGAGACATGTTTATCTAGGAGGGTGCGTGTTTTGTATTTAATTAGATAATTATGTTGATTGCTATCAATTCCTCGTTATTGCAACTTATTCTGGTACTGTGATCAAGTAATTTTGGTTAGAGCTTTTGATTGGTGTTTGATGTAATCTTTTGAATAGATTGTTGAGTATATAATACAGGGTTCAAAAAATAATCGGCACTTAGCTTACGTCAACACGACTTGAGAAAATATATATATATATATATATATATATATATATATATATATATATATATATATATATACTGCGGTTACAATTATAAATTACTATTAAACACACTTTATTTAAAAAAAACGAAAAATGTATCCATATAATATAAAAACGGCTATTAATATTAGTATTATTTAAGTAAGAAAAACTCAAGTTGCTTGGAAAAGTTTTGTGTTAGAAGTTGAAATGAAATTTATCCACTATTAGCTTAAATGCCTGTTAATTCGTGACTCATGTTGTCTGTTACTATTAGAAATAATCGCTGAATGAAAGAGAAAAATAGTGAATGACTTGAGTTGAATTTGTAGAGAAGAGAGACACGTTTATCTAGGAGGATGCGTGTTTTGTATTTAATTAAATAATTATGTTGATTGCTATCAATTCAACTTATCCTGGTACTGTGATCAAGTAATTTTGGTTAGAGCTTTTGATTGGTGTTTGATGTAATCTTTTGAATAGTTTGTTGAATATATAATACAGGGTTCAAAAAATAATCAGTACTTAGCTTACGTCAACACGACTTGAAATATATATATATATATATATATATATATATATATATATATATATATATATATATATATATATATATATATATATACTGCGATTACAATTAGAAATTGCTATTAAATACATTTTATTTAAAAAATAATTAAAAAAAAAAAACGAAAAATGTATTCATATAATATAAAAACAGTTAGGAATATTAGTATTATTTAAGTAAGAAAAACTAGTAAGAAAAGAAGTTTTGAGCAATTGTTTTTTGGGTATACGTACAGGATTTCGTACTGAATTAGCTGAGATATTAATAAACTAACGTGAAATGAGGTGAATGTTTTACTTTAAACGTGAATATACTGCATTTGTCTTGGAATGCATAATTTACTTCACATTACGTATTTTCAACCATTTTTTCGTTTAAGTACAGTGCTGGGCAGTGTGAGCCCTAAAATCTGTTGTGTGACACTTTAAACGGTTTCAGACTTGAAAAATAAACTTAGTACATACATCAAAGACTCAAAATTTACAGTACGGCATGTGATTAGTAAAAATGGTACCTAACATATTTATGTCCACTGGCACATAATTTGCTCTTTTTCTTTTTCTCGAAATGCAGCTTAAATGTCAATGATAAAACTTGTTATAAAGATTAAAATTGGTTCTATAAAAAGTGATGCGTAAGAAAATATTCTTTTCAGTTTCAGAAAAATGATGAGAAGGGACAAATTTTTGGCATTTATGATAATTGTTTCACTGAATAACATTTCAGAAAATTTTCAATATTATTAATAGGAAATAATTCTATATTACTTTTAATAAACTTTCTTTTCTAAAAGTATTGCTTTTAAAGACTTGCAACACTTAACCTGCAACACTTAAAAATGTACTATTGTCAAACCACAGAATTTAATTTTTATTTCCGTGCAAAACGTTGGAAACGTTTCTTCGTTTTAAAATATGCTAAAACATCAAATGTTTAAAAAATGTATTATATTGTCTTCGGTTTTACGTCCGGAAATATATTTCGGCTAATTGTTTTTCTTCAAAACTAGTATGGGGATTATGCGTGTAGGCGGCTAACACACAGGAAAAGACAGCACATATAGCAATATAAGGTAACCCAAAAAGCTTTCTCGCTAAACATAGAGTGCAAAAATCATTAATATTTAATTATAAACTACAAAATTATAAACATAAAGGCCTTTATTTAGGTCTCGAATATTTAAAAATATTATTTTTCTGTTGCACTTTTCAACTCATTTGAATTTAAAAGTATTTTTATTAATGCTTTTGTTTTCGGAATATTTAGTGTTTCCTCATTTACGAATATATATATATATATATATATATATATATATATATATATATATATATATATATATATATATATATATATCGGTACAACTATTGCATTGTTTTAACCATGTAATTGTAAATACCATGTATTCATTTAAGCACACTTCGAGTTCCATTTGCTTTAATTTTTCATACTTTCCAATAAGGAAATAACTTGCAACTGATGGTAAAGCGATTTCGACTTCAAATTTCAAACTATAATCTCGGACAGGATCTATTATACCACCTGCTATAAATATAAAAGAGGAATATAAATGTGTCTGAAAACATGGGCCCAACTTTGAAAAGTAGTGATCGAGTACTTCTACTTGATTCGGAATCACATAGCATTGCTAGGTACGTAAATACCCTCTGTAAAGGATGTCTCAAGGGAGTTTGGGATAACAAAAGCTTTCCCTTTAGGTTATGGAATGAATAGGATGAGCTTGTCTTATACATCTAAAGTCTTCCTGCTAAGCAGTAAAAATGTTAATAAACCTGCCTCTTCAGTGTAATAAAGCAAACTAGTGTGTTTGTTGGCTTTTTATAAGCGACTAATACAGAAATAACCACGATAAGCAACAATTCTTATATTTTTGTTTCAAAAAAGTTTATTTTATTATCTATAAACAAATATTTTATTGCTTGTACTACCATGAGAGAAAACTTTTGCACTACTTAATTCTTGTAAAATGCCATCTGTCGCATGAAGAATACGTTTTTAACCCTGCGTGATTGCCCTATGTGATAACGAATTGTCTAAGTGTTCTGTATCACTTTTTAAAATTATGCTCACTTTTTTCAGACAGAGTGGTTAAAATTAAACTGATAGTACTCAGAAGTTCATAGTTCTGATAGTTCTGGTTTTACTGAACATTTATTAATATATATATATATATATATATATATATATATATATATATATATATATATATATATATATATATATATATATATATATATATATATATATATATATATATATATATATATCGTTGGCACCATGCTAAAACAACGAATGTAAAAAATTGCGTTTATCAAATTCGATGTTTGCCGTTGTACTCAAAAAGGGCTACTGGTTATTACTATTTCAAACTATAGTGTTTTTACTCTTAAAGTTATCGATAGAAGTTACAGCATTGAAAATCACTAAACGCGTCGGGTGGAAAAAAATATATTCAGTGTTTTGGCTCTCCTGAAAAATGCAAGTTTTCACATTCGTTAGTTAGGCATCGTGCCGACGATATGTTATGCAGATTATAAGGTCAAGGTTATTGCAGAAAAAAAATTATTTGACAATTTGCTTCCTGGTGGTGCTTTAACAATATAGAAAGAAAAGATAACAGATCGCAAATTAAAAAAGAAAAAAAAAACCTAATTTATGTATTTGCACATTTGTGGGCATGTGTAGATCTTAACAGTTAAAAATATGTAGGAAGTGCATAACCATTTTCAGGTTTTTCACCCAGCGATGAGCTCGGACTGTTGTTGTGGTTGCTTTTGTTGTGGTTGTGTTCCTGGAGATCAGCAAAAGCGATGCGCTTGTAGTGATTTTTCCATTACGATTGCAGATTCAAAATATAGGTCTTCTTCGGTGATGCAATTTAAATCATGCATTGAAGCAGAGACAGCTGGACAATCGAAGCCATGCTTGAGTGTAAATTTGACATCC
The DNA here is from genome assembly GCF_026930045.1 of Uloborus diversus. NCBI lineage: Eukaryota > Metazoa > Arthropoda > Arachnida > Araneae > Uloboridae > Uloborus > Uloborus diversus. Next base: position 14,125,194 of record NC_072733.1, on the reverse strand, counting down.
TGGTAATTATTGCAGTTCTGATACTTTTTAGTTTCATCAGGAGAAAAGTTTATATTTTTCGTCCTTAATTGTTTCATTCTGAGCCTTTTGAGCGGGGGGTCGCAGTTTTTCTGTCAATATCCAATTGTGTGATTGGATGTTTGGTTCTAGTTATTGAGAGGGGTGTAAGTTTAAGCTTGGCAAGAGCCTTAGCTTGCTAAAGAAGTAGTAATGTGTCTTTGATCTAGGTTCCTTCCTGAATCAGCCAGAGAGTCAGTTACGTCATTGACTTCTAGGTTACAATGTGAAGGATTCCATTGGAAGAGGCACTTTTTGTTTAGACCGTTGACTTGGTGCGGAAGACAAATAATGTCCTGGAAGAGGCGTGTGTTACCTTTATACCCCTTATTCTGATAAAACGAACTCAAGATTAAGGTACTTTCCTCCTTGTTCAGCATTATGTTAAGTACAGAAAAGGGATTTTTTTAGCCATAGTTATCACGTGTACATAGACATTACATTAATTACTTAAGGCACATGTGTTTTTATTTGAATCCGTTCAGTCCAACCAGTGGCTGTGAGTACTGCCAGGTTTATTTTAACCTCCCTATATGTATATATACATATATATATATATATATATATATATATATATATATATATATATATATATATATATATATATATATATATATATATATATATAATCAAAGTACTACTATTAGTTAAATATCAGCTTGAACAAATATAGTGATTGCAATATTTCTTTACATATCCGAACCTTTAGGTTCAAAGATTACAAAAAAAATGCAGGATGTTGTTTCTATTCTTGTTGTTAGTGAGATATATACTTAATTAATGCGTGAATTCTCCAATCTTAAAAAAACATTTGAAAACTACAGAAATTTACTTTCAAAGTCAATGTTCTGTTCACAAGTTTAGAGAACGGAATCTCTTGCATAGTGTTTAGCGAAAAAGATAATTTATGTTTTAATCTGGCTGCGTTTACAAATAAAACTGTCGTATATTTTGAAATAGAATAAATTTCAAGTGGTTCAATAGGTCTCATTGCATTTGGAAAATTACTATTTGGTACCTTTTAAGTGTTGCTGCGTCTCTGGGAATGTTGAATGCTATGGTTATCGTAACGAATTCATAGGAAAATATAATTTTACATTTTTCTTGAAAATGAGTGAATATTTTTGGTTTTTATCAAAAAGGAGTTTAAAATGCTGAACATTTAATTTATTGAACGAAAAACATATTTTGGGAGCATCCTTTCGTTTTCTTTTTCTTTCTTTTTTTAATTAAAAAAGATCAAAATGTAAAAAGCTTACAGGCATCTCCAAGTATACTTAAATATTTTCATTTTTTTGCTTCTTTTTTCTGTCTATGCTCTTTCTTAGGAAAAAAAATCGAATTTTCAGTCATTTTAGCTTTTTTCCGCAGAAAAATGTGCAAAATATAATATTTGAACTAGTATTTGTTAATGAATCAACTAAAATATTCTTGGAAATAAAAATAACAGACAAATGCGTCCTAAATCAATTAAGCCATGTAAAAATAATGTATTTGACGAAAAGTTTTTTAAAGAATTTCCTTTGAGCTTGAGGTAATGCCCCCCTCCCCACCCCTATTACGATTATATGCATATATTATAAGATAGCTTTACGTGGCAATAGGTATACAAACAGATTATTCTTGAGCCTTTTTTTTCATTTTCAACAGAAAATCACATGAACTTGGAACTCTCTTCCTATTTTTAAACTTTATTTCTCTAATTATCGCATTTTGCGAAAATTTAATCTTTTTAGCGTTTTGTGTTTCTTTGTAATAATTTATCACAACATGCATATTTTAGAATTTTTATTTTCCAGATATTTAAATTTTAAAATAAATAATAACTCTCCGAATAGATTTTCAACAGTAAAATCAATCAGTGCAATGTATTGTAGCTAAGAAAAACAAAAACATAGATATAGAATATTTGAAAATTCCTTCTAAAGTTAGAAAGCTCTTTGCTAAGATAAAAATGACAAACATTTACTGTTCCAGTAAACTTGTAACTATTAATAGAATAGGTAAACATATTTTAACAGGGACATTAAACATATATAGGGTTTAACGCCTAAATGTAATGATTTTTTTAATAAAAATATTTACCAAAAATAGTTAGCTATAGTTTAGTTAGTTATTTTTACGTATGGTAGTAACTTATCCATGGTAAAATTGTTCATACACTGTGGTGGTCAAAATTGGTAAGACAAAAGTTCCTGCAGTAAAAAAAGTGCATCCTTTCTATTTTGAACCTATATTATTATTTTTTTAATTTTAACTGGCATTTTAAAGGTTTTAACTTTTTTTAGTGATTAATGCTGGTTTCACATACTGCTAGTTTATTTCGGGAGGTTTTCCAGTCTTAGTAGAATGCAACCATTTAAAAGATGAAATCATCTTATTGCATTTAACTATTCTGTTCTTTTGGTATGGCATCTTGCACATATCATTTTGATTGTATTGCTCTAGTACAGATTTACACATAACTGTTGATACCTACCAGAATTTTCTCATCAATTATGAAGTAATGTATTTTCAAATTAAAATTAATTACCAATTATGTTGCAGTTTAAGAGCAGACCAATGCCAATTTATTAAGATATCTATTCCTAATTATTTTATTAGCTTACATTGTGCATACAATATTTTTATAAAACATTGTAACTGCATAAAGGTAATATAGTTGTTTATGGTCTTCAACTACATGGAGCTATTTCTCATTAATTATTCGAAATAAGATTCAATTCAAAAAATTGACAAAAACTGATTTTATGCATTTGATCTTATTTTTTAATTTTGCAGTCTTGGTAAGGAACGAAAATTATGATGCTGCAAAGAAAAAATCAAACCATCTAATTAGCTACTTCTTCATACGACGCGTCCCGAGAAAAAAATCAGCACATTTTTAAAAAATAGGCGTCATTTAAAAGAAAAAATATCGTAAGTTTTATACTCAAATTTCAAAAGTAAATGTAAAAGTTTTCACGAAATTGAATAAAGGTGGTTGTTTGAGATACGAAAAAATACTTAAAAATGTAACTCAATGTAAAACTGAAAAATCAGTACAAACGAGAAGTTCTGTAATTATGTGTGTGCCAAACAGTTTTACAATTTGTAAGGTATCTTTTTGTATTTTTTTTAAAATTAAGTCTCTTAAACAGGTGTTTCACAGAGTAATTAGTTAATATATCAATACAGTCACATTAGAATGAAAAATACTAAGATGAATCGAATATGATAAATGTTGGTAAAAGAATGGTGCAGCATTTCACTGTTTATTTAATGGATACCTTGACACTCAACTACTAGCTTTAGTAGGCCATGGCACCCTAAAAAATGAGAAGGAATTTTAGTTTTAAAGTAGACAAAAGTTCCTACCAAGTTTGTTAAAAATATGACGCGAAAACTTTGCATTTGACTGTGCTAACTTTTCTGACAAATAGTCAAATTGCTTAGTATCAACAGCTGAGATCACATGGAACTCTAATAACCTGCTTATTATTATTTTTTTTTACTAGTAGTTCTATTAAAGCTATTTGCCTCCTACTTTCAGCAGGAGTTGCAGGTTTCCAGCTAAAATACAGTTCGCGAACTTAACGTCGCTGGGAGAAAATACTTTCCCATCTTTTCACACGTGAAACGGTTTTTTTCCAGTTTTTTCCCGAGGTTGAGGGATGAATTTGAGATACATTAGAGGTACTTCTTTTACGGGGCTAATGGTCTACTCTTAACACTTGCAACAGGTCATATTAATCCATTTCAATGCAATTCTTGAATTCTAAAGACATGGTATGGACCAGCGGTCTTTACATGTTTCAGAATGTGAAAAAAGAAAGGAAATAAGAACACTGAGAGAGCAGGTAAAAGAAAACATCGACTTACTGGCTGTCCTCTGACTGCAGATTTGACCATTGTGACTTCAGCATTGCCAGGCAGAAGAACCGCCTCCGGAGGGGGGCACCTTTCGGGCCCCTCCGCAGCCGCGGCTGCTGCCACGCATCTTTGTCGGTGTTCTTGAGCCATCTTGGCCATCTGCTGATTCCTGGCCTTTCGCATACTTATCCTCTTGCCGAGGTAGCCTACTGTAGCATACTCAAGTAGGGATGCGAACACCATGACGAAACAGGTTCCTAAGTAGACGTCAATACTCTTGACATACGAGATTTTGGGTAAGGCGGAGTTGGTACTGGACATAAGGGTGGTCATTGTGAGCACGGTGGTGACCCCCAGGGCTACTCGGGCGGGTGTCGCGTTTCTGTGTAACCAGAAGCTAACCCACGAAATGATGACTATCAACCCAGCTGGGATGTAGATTTGAATTAGATAGTAGCCCATGCTCCGCACAAACTGAATCTCACACACTAATCTCGAATAGTTACCTGAAAAAAAAGAGAAGAAATACTCAGAATCAACAGGCAACTGCTGTATTTGAAATGATAATAATAGAAAGAAACCCTTACAATATGCATTCAACACTGGAAAAATGTGTAAGGTAACCAGTATTAATGGGTGTAACGTTACACGAATTCTGAAGCGTGTATTATCATTGTTTTAAAAACTCAAATTGTTAGAGGAACCTTGCCCTATGGTTTCAGCAGAAATCAAATCGCACGCGTTAAGATCAGAACAGGTTAGCGCAAAGCCGGTAAACCCTTATTAGCGGAACGAAAACCGACCTTCGTAGCCGAGCGGTGAAAGCTCTTGCTTTGCGAGTCTGTGAGATTCACGTAGTGGGTTCGGACACCACTCAGATCATATCCTCTCATAGGGCAATAAGAATATCTTGTTTGTATATTAAAATAATTGGTGTATATTGGTTGAAAAAAAGCATGAACTTGATAAACCGTTCAAGAAAGTCAGATGAAAGCTTAGTTTTTGCTAATGTTTAACCTTTCAAGCGATTTCTCTGTAAGCATACAGAACATTCTGATGTAACCTTACGCAGAAATGAGTGAGACGTTAAGGTATAGTTAGATTACCATGGTGTAATCTTCCACAAGCTATATTTACTTTTACACCAGTTCTATCAGTTAGATTACTCCAAAGTAGTGGAGGCAGATAAGCTGCTACCGATTTTATGGAGTAAGGTTACACAAAACTTTTTACAGTGAATGCGTGTTTCTTTATTATCAACGCAATCTGTATCATATTTGTGTTTTTGTGAATTTTTTGTTAAGTTTTAAGCGTTCAATTCAGCACTGCCTTCCCTTACCAGTGAAAGATATAGTGAATTTTGATAACAATGAAAATAATAATACATGTAGTGTACTATTTGAAAAAGGATTTTAGGGAAGAAAGTTGGACTCAATGTAAAAAATAAAAGTGGCGCTGCCATTAAATATGGCAAAAACTTTATAAAAACTCTTCATAGGAAGAATTTCTACAGCCATGGAAAACATTACAGGAGCATAGTTAAAAAATATCATTCAAAAAATAATCAACATCAATCATTAATTTCTAATCATTATTTAAAAACATCAAAATATAATAAACCGCTATAAAATTATTAAATAAAATATAAAGAAAAATAATGAGAAATAATAAAGAAAAATAATAAGGGCATAATCAAATATGTCTTAAAATAAATTAATATCTTCAAAAGCACGTTCATTTTAATTATCATCATTAACTGTCCAGTCACTGGCTCGTAAAGTTCAGAAAAAATCTGTTTAAAAATAGCTTTCCATGCTAATTCGAAAGATGATGCCCGTTCCTCGGCTTTGTTGAAAATCACATTTCTAGACGAAAAAAAATTTCACTGAGAGTTCGTTATCAAAGAAAGTCATTGTGATCGTAGGATATTGATTAGTGCAAAGTAATCGAGATTAATGTTAAACATGAATAACATCAATGTGGTTATATTATGCAAAATATTTAAGCTGAATGAAACTTGCTTAGAATTCCTGCCACAATTCCTTTTTATTTTAAATACACACTAGGTCCCATTGCAAATATATTAGTTTTTAATTTGTTTATTTATTTATTTTTATAAAGTGTAAATGAAACCAAATATCCGAGCACTTGGATTAGTGTATGTTTCTAATCACAGTTCCGAGAATTGTCAGAAGCTAAAGTAGGTACTAGTAAAAGTACTTAGTAAATCACTTAGTAAAAATATGTAACATGATTTTAGACATTCATTAGCATTTTTAATACCTACACTGTAAAAACGATTCAGAAACGTTCCTGGAAAATAATAGGCAGCTGTTGTGCCCACTTACAACCAGTAACATTTCTGACAAAAACCACGAACGTTTTCCGATACGAGTGAGTAACCTTCCTGAAATGCTGGGAAATATCCCCTGTTAAAGCCAGTCGTGAACCTTCTACAAAAATTAAATAGGTTTAATGTATTTTTTCTAGAAGCTTCCTGGTTTACCAAGAAAGGTCCAGAAGCATTACCGCGACCATGGCCAAAGCTGCGCGAATAATTGCAAGCAAGAACCAACCATATTACTTGCCTGCAATTCCTGCCTCGCAGGGCTGCAGCTATCCAGTGACTTATTTGCACCCATTGGGAGTTCAGTCAATCTGGACGGGCCGTGATCGAATTGAAGCCGATACACCTTATAAACATGCTCAGTCATTCTTTAAACTGGTAGCAAAAAATATCTTTCACACCAGTGAAATGTCTGCATTCGTGCATCTTTTAGCAATTCAGGAAACCTTTTTGCGAAGATACTTGATTTTGCGGGGAAATAGGTGAAAACTTCCGAAATCCCGAAATGTTCCACGGAGATAACCAGTAACGTTTCGGAATTTTTTTACAGTGTAGAATGTTTTACAAAGATTTATTTCACCTTGCTAAAAAATTATTGGTGAAGTTCTTCGTTCTGAAATTTTTTTTAACATTGTTTAAATCTGCAATGTTTTTGAAATAAGACGAGACGACGATGCAGCAGAATAATCCGTAGGGCAAATCGAAATATTTGCTTAATTTATTCTCAAGAAATGATTAAAACACAAAAGAATAGTAGCGTATGCAAATACTTAAGGTTAGAAAGGAGTTTTGTCTTTCAGTCTTGATGAGCACTTTTATAAATAAACGCAAATATATGAAACATAAATAATTCATATCATTCCTTTTTATCCTTTATTTTTTCAAGATAAAGTTGAAAAAGAGATATTACGTATGTACAAAAAGTTTTGTTTTAAAAGGATCATATCCTTTCTCGTGGAACATTTCACTGTATGTCATTTTCTTTATCAAATTTTCCTGCATTTGCTTTATAATATTCATTTTACATTATACTTATGCTAAATTCTTTAGGAGCATTATACGTTTACCATTATTTTCTTACTGTGATAAAGTGTTTTCTTACTGTATATGTGTGTTCTTCATTAGAATGAATTTTTCAAAAAATCTTGATATCAAAATATAAATGGAGAAAGCATTAGGTAAATTCAGCCGTTAAAAGTTTGTTTAGATAATTTAAAATGTTCTAATATTTAATAAACTTTTTTTTTACATATCGGCAAATATTTTATTTATAATCAAATTTTAATTTTGTTTTTACAAGTCATATGAAAGAAAAAAAAAACCCTCTCCTGATAGTAACCACAGGGACGTAACTTAGTTACAGTGACGTCACTGCGAGTCACAATGGACACTAGTCAAAAAGCGACAGAATTGTGACGTCACGATGTGTTTGTTACTTCTGTGACATCTTTCATTGATACTTCTTTGCAACAATTACTTTCTAACCGGTTACTTTGTGGCGTTCGTTAAGACGTCACAATGACGTACTATTTTTCTGAGAGTGTCTGCGTTAGTGGCTGCTGAGTAACGTTTCGTAAGCGTCACGTGACAGAAATCCGCATACAACTTTAATATCCCCATTTCAGTTACTGTGCTATAAACCATAAATTAGACTTGTCCATAAATTGTGTAGTTTTTTTTTTTTTCAACATTTTGAACCCCTCCCCACTTTGTCACATGCCACGATTTTTTTTTAAAAATATTTTCTTAAAAAAAAAATGTGTGATATGGCCACTTCGTGTTTACAACTGCTTTATGAGATTACTTATTTTCCTGATTAAGCTAAATTTAATCAATACGCCTGAAATCAAAACAATTCTACGAAGAAATTGTATGAAAATAAGTGTTTTATATTGCTCGTAATTATTACTGAAACTCAATGGCATCCTAGCTGCTTAATAATACCCCAAAAGCAGTATGAGAAAGTCAGTCCTTCAGTCCTGTTCACAAGCGATCTGTTCACCTTATTATTTTAACTAAAAAAAGTATTAATTTATAAGAATGTGTGCAAATTTAAATATTGCTATTTTGTTTAACTCTTGTGAGAGACAACGTGACTTTCATTGAAAGCCAATACAGTGATGTTTTGATAACAAAATAATGAACTATACGTAACGTATAATCGCAAAAGAAATCAATGTGATTTTCAGCTTTTTATTACTACTTTCATTTCACTATACTGTCTCCCACACAAAGCTTAAAGCATTTTTTTTTTCAAATTTATAAAAATAGCAGAGTTTTATATTTCACTTAAATGGAAAGCTGCGTTTAGTTTTAATTGACTTTATTGATGATAGTTCCTACAGCAATGATATCTTTCTTGTGGTATGAAATAAGCGATAAAATAGTATCGAAGAAACAACCCCCTCCAAAAATCCAAATATATATATATATATATATATATATATATATATATATATATATATATATATATATACATATATATATATATATATATATATATGCACTGCAATTATCCATAAACTGTACCACTTTTCAGAAGCAAACAATGGTTTATGCAGCTAAAAAATCACTGTATTCTGCGTTGCAAACAGAATAGTTTCTGACAAATAAAGTTTGAAGACGTTTTTCTACCCTTTTTCAAAGATTTTAAATGAAAAACAAAGTTCACAGTAAAAAAGACCTGCCTGTCTTTGAAAATAGAGCTGCTATGCAAACCCTGAAGCTATCCAAACTGTCAGGATAATGAATTTACTCTTGATTGGGAAGTACGCATACTTCTGAGTAATAATTAAATATCATAATTAAAGCTTTTATACTCATTATAGCAGGAGCTTCTTCTGATGTGAAAATATATTGGTATATTCTCAACGTTATTTTATGAAATTTTTGGATTGTTTAAATAGCGCATAAACCTGTTTAATGCAAAAAATTTGCCTCATGTAACCTCTGGCTGTTATAATGATCTTTTACTGTATGTAAATACATAACAGTTGAATCAATTTAAAAGTACCTGTCGTGAGGTGTTCTTCTTTTTGGTCTTGCCTATGGCCTAAGACTTTGAACTGGGGTAATTCGACGTCAGTCGACATACCAATAGATTTCTCTCCGTCTCCCCACTTATACCTTATGTCTCTCATTGTGTATCCGACTGGAAAGAAAATTTGCAACAGTTATCAAAATGCATCATATTTAAGCAACATATAGATGAGCAATTTACGACATATGACGCAGTGAATAGCAAAGGAATGTAAATGGGCTTTATAAAGTTTTGAGTAAAGCGAGATTAAAGTTCAGATCCTAGGTAGGCTTCCATTGAATTTTTTTTCAAATCATGATGTAAGCACCTACAAGGGCTATTAGAATGGGAGACTGGGGATACTTGATCCTCACTTTAGTTTTCAATTTTTTCCTCCGCTGCAAAATATCAGTTTTTTTAACAAAAAGTACGTGAACAAAGGTAATTTTTTCTTCGATCTGACAGTATTGTTTTAGTTGAAACTAAACAGATAGTTTTGGTTAAATATTTTTTTTTCAATAATTTCATAAAGGGATCATGTATCTCCAGTTCAAGGGATACATGATCCCTTCATGAGGGATACTTGATCCCACTGAGAAAATATATTTAGATTATTCAATTTTAGATTTATACAATTTTCATTAGATCAGCACTTTATTTACGGATTTTAGTTTACTACATAATGTTTGTACAAAATAACACTATTTCTATTTTTTATTAAATTATAATAATGTGAACACAAAATACCATTGTTTTAAATTTCACTAGGACATTTGTAAAAAAAAGGTGCACAACTTTAAAGAGCTTATGATGCTTTTGATCAGTTACTTATTCTCCAATACAGTTGTGAACAATATATTTTATAAATAAAACTAGCATTTTTTTTTTTAAGTAGCGTAATGAAGCTAAAATTACAAGAAATAAAAAGAAATGGATGACATGCACAAAAATCAACTTATTTGCTTCTTGTCTTACAATAATAAAATTAAGAGTTTTATCAATTGAATTAATTTTGAAAAAGAGGGGAGAAAAATGTAAGAATCAATGTACTTATAAAAAAAGAAAAAAAGCCTAGCATACGTTTTCAAAACCTGAAAAGTCAAATCGTTTGTTGTAGTTCTTAAAGTTCCGCTCAATCCAATTGGATGTGTGCAGCTTAACACATTTTGTCAATTTTTCAAGAAAAATAGATTAATTAAGCATATTACCTTTTCACTTTAGAAAACTTATTTTAAACTCTAGAAATCTAACTTTGCATTCTATCCGCTACTGGGTCTACATAATGGGCAACTCACTTTTTTGTTGTAAATCTAACTATAGCGAAATCATTTTTTCCCTTCAAACAAAGATTTGATATTTATTTCAATTCGTTCAAGCTCATTTGGCTGATCAGAACAGCGTTTAATGATCAGTAGAGTTAGTTTATGTTTAGATCTTTGAGCTGTTATGTGGGTTGCAAGTGGGAACTGATATTTCAGTTGTTTAGCACATTTACTGCAGTGATTGTTTAAATCTATTACTCATACTATGATAAATTTTATTACGTTAACACAGATTTAAATGTTTAAAGTTAATGTCAACTACACTGTAAAAACGATTCAGAAACGTTCCTGGAAAATAATAGGCAGCTGATATGCCCAATTTCAACCAGTAACATTTCTTACAAAAACCAGGAACGTTTTCCGATACAAGTGAGTAACCTTCCTGAAATGCTGGGAAATATCCCCTGTTAAAGCCAGTCGTGAACCTTCTACAAAAATTAAATAGGTTTAATGTATTTGATTAGAACCTTCCTAGTTTACCAAGAAAGGTCCACAAGCATTACCGCGACCATGGACAAAGCTGCGCGAATAATTGCAAGCAAGAACCCACCATATTTCTTGCCTGCAATTCCTGCCTCGCAAGGCTGCAGCTATCCAGTGACTTATTTGCTCCCATTGGGAGCTCAGTCAATCTGGACGGGTCGTGATCAAATTGAAGCCGATACACATTATAAACATGCTCAGTCATTCTTTAAACTGGTAGCAAAAAATATCTTTCACACCAGTGAAGTGTCTGCATTCGTGCATCTTTTAGCAATGCGGGAAACTTTTTTGCGAAGATACTTGATTTTGCGGGGAAATAGGTGAAAACCTCTGAAATCCCGAAACGTTCCACGGAGATAACCAGTAACGTTTCGGAATTTTTTTACGGTGCAAGTAAACAACAGTTATATTGTTTTTATTGTGTTTATATTGTCATATGGATACTTGATCCCTGGGATCGTGTATCCCTCAAAACGAAGGGATCAAGTATCCCTAATATGCGATTTTTACAAACATACTTGTTCTTATTATTAACAATCAGTTGCAATTTACTAAAAATATGTCTAAATTATTAAAGATTGTCTACTTTAACATTACACTTCGGTATTTTTTTAAAAACTTGTATATAACGGATAATGTAAACTTCAGAATTCTTTCCTAAAAAAAAGTTGACCTTGACACATTCAGACAATCATTTCTTGAGCTAAAACAAAATGGCTGAAAAAAACAAAATGTTGCCAGTTTTTATGTAGAAGTATAACTTTAATGTAACTGTCAGGTTTCAAATCTATACTTAATGATTTTAGTACATTTTTGGCAGTGGGATCATGTATGCCCAGGGATCAAGTATCCAAAGTCTCCCCTACCATCACATGCCCCAAAACATAGGAGATGTTCTCCTTCTACTTGCGCTGATTATTTCCATTTTTGTATTTTTGGCACTTACATCCCTTTGCTCTTCACTTCCTCGTATATGCAAGAGCAAGAGAAGAAAACAGTTTTTTTTTCAAACTTTTCAAGAATCAAAAACCTTTGGGGAAACAAACAGTATAGACCTGTTTCTAAATAGCTCAATAACAAAAGTATCAATGAGAACTTGTCTGACAAAATGCCAGCGTTTAATGATTATGGAATTAGTTTTAATAGTTTTCAGCTTCAGACGAAGGAGAAATGGTAGAACAAGCAGTCGTTTAGGCTCTGCGGTTGCGCAGTGCTTACATTTTTTCTATATTTTTTATGAAGTGTACAGGCATCCAGTACATCCAAGTGAATGTATTTTCTTTGTAAATCCAGCATAAATTGTACACTTTCGTAGCTAGTTTTATGGACTATGCCGATTGAAAAGGTGGTATATTATCGTATTTTATTTTAATTAACTCAACATATATATTTTATGTCGGTGGAACATCTAATGTACCATAATGTAGTTTCCTCACTTGTTTTTACATTTCGTGAAAATAAAAAAAGTTATTTCTAAGCAAATATATAGCAAGTTCACACTTTTGTGTTTTTCATTTCAAAATATAAAATAATATTCTAAAAAAAAATCTGTTTTAAATTAAATTAATATCAAAAATAATTTAGCACATATATTTGTCTTCAGCCAGTTGTGTCTTTTCCTCTCAAGAGTCAAGTGTCCACTTGGAACCGCAATGAAAAAAGAAAGTAATGAAGAAGTTTAGTTGTTTACAACTGTCAACACAGCAGAATGCTACAGCTTGTTCTGGTCTTTAAGCTGTTGGAAATTTTCCTCTCAAACCAATTTAAATACAATAGCCCCCCCTCCCCCATTCTGTTCTATGTAGTAAAGCAAAACTTTGTTTGATCTTAATCAGAAAGCCTGATCATGAAATTTTTCAACAAGCAGTTGTTACCAACTCACAAAAGTCTGGCAACAGTTGTTACAAAAGAGTCTTGTCAAAATTTCCTGATCTCATTTTACTGTAAATTTAGTTCCAGTATGGTTCATTGGGGTTTACTAGTACAAAAAAGGTGTTAATTGTTCTAGAAAGCCTAATTTATGCAACTGACTAATTCAAAATGTCAAATTTTGCTGTTAACCATCTTCTTTTTATGTGATTTAATAATCCTAGAAAAGTTGACTGGAGCCCAGTAGGGCTATAATTGACACTATTAGGACTCTGGTGTTCCTATTAAGATACCGAAGGATCGGATGAAAGATATGATTCTGTGCGGTGTATGCTGCACGTATATGCACAAACTGTGCGCAAGGATGGTCAAAAGATAGAGAATTGCGACTTTCATGTGCCTCAAGTGTGATGATTGATCTTTATCCTTTACATTGAAGATCTTTGATAATATGTCCAAGTTTATATGAAACGTGGTTTAGTATGTTTTTTTTTTTGGACACTAATGAATATTTCAATTTTCTTTACTTTGACAGTACTTTTAGGTTTTTTTTTCAGAGTTGGCTTTGTTGGGGACCATACAAGGCCAATTCGTATTGTTTTTTTTTTTTTTTTGGTCACTCTTTCGACAAACATAATTTAAAGTAAAGATTTCACATGTTTTTCTTCAAAATTTTTTATGAGGTATTTTATGTATGTACAAACCTTGGAGCCAATTGAATCATAAATGAGCGTGATACTAAGCTCTGTACCTTAGGTTGGTATTATTTGGCATACTTAACTTATTATTATTATGACTTTCTGGATTTATGCAGTTGAAATTTTTAAAGAGAAATTTCTTTCAGGCTGTGATCATAATCACTAGAGGCTTTGCCCCCTGCTCTTTCCACTCACAAACCTACCATTTGCTACACCCACTGCCTCAATGTCGCCAGCGGCAGAAGACAATTGATGACTTTATTACTTTTACCCCTGGAAGTCCTGAGGACATGTTGGATGTCCGACCCCTTAACGTGCAGAGGGGCGGAAATAGACAGGGCGGAATAAGTCCTGTGTGACCCAGTATTGACCTTTTAGAAATTCACAGTCCGGAGGAGATAGGATTACAGAAACAGATGTTTGCAGGTTTTTGATAGTTTAGATTCCCTCCCAGTGCATCATCCTTCCTTTTTTAGATTTCGAAATTATTTTAATTAACTTTATAACCGGTAATACACTTTAGAACTTATCTTTTTTATAAAGCCACTGCATACATTTATCTATCCATATAAAGTATTTCTACGATTTCTATCCACTTTTAAGTTTCCTTAACTTCTTGAGTTCAAAATGACATTTGTTGAGAATGAGCCTTACACTGGAGGATATTCTTTTTTGAGAGATGCACCTGTTCGATTGATGATTGTTAGAACAATAAAATGCATTATGATTAGTGTTACTTGTTTAGGACAAAAACCAGAAATCACAATCGAAAATAAAATTGCTTATTTTCCTTCCTGGTTAGCAATGTCAGCTTATTTTTTTATGCTTCATCACATAGTCGTGTCCGTAAAAAATCATGTATCAAAATAGTTTTATGCTAAAAAAATCATGAAAACGTTTCAAAAATATGTTCTCAAAGTTTGTTCTTCAATACATTTTGCAAAGTATATTGCTTACATAACATTTTTGGACAATGTCCAGTTAGTTTAGTAACAATGAATTGATTTTGGGAAAGATAGTTTGCAGGTTTAGAGAAACTTACAACTTTCTATCTCGAGGTAACACACTTGTCTGTCCATCGGAAAATACTGCAAATCCATAGGACATCCAGCAGTTACGGTCAATCTAAAGAAAAAGTGAAAAGTATTATTATGAGTAGACTATTATAAAAATATAAAATATAATTTTGAAACAGATATAAATCAATCAAATAAGGAAATACAGTAGTACAATCAAATTAAATGTAACTAAACTTCGTATTCAAGGCATACAGTTTCCATCTTTGAGATGTAAATGTCAAATCACTAAACATGTAACAAAAGTATCAGGGGTACTGATATACTTGTTGAGGAATTAACGTTTTCACGCTCTCTCACATACATATCGTAGCCTCAGAACAACAGCTATCTCACTTTTATTTCTGGTATTATATTTCTTACGGTTGCTCTAGGGCGTCGATATATAAACAAACTCAATAACCGCTTGCACTAATAGACCAGTGCCAATAGCTTTGAAAATGGTAAAAAGTCGAAAAAATTTAGAACAGGATAAAACCAGTTAGAAAGGTAAGAAAATCTAATAACATTAATAGGAAAAATAAATTACGGGCGAGCTGAGTTCGGGAAGGGGAGTGTAGGGGGGTTTAAGGGGGGGAAAACGGTTTATCACGATTTCCGGAAAAACTAAGAGTCCTATCGAAAAAAACTAAATTGCAAAGTTGTTGGTAATAAAAATATCTACAACTTTTGCAGGTGCACTTTTTTTCTATAACCTCAACATATTTGCGAAAAATTCAAAAAACCGACTTTTTGGTTTTTTATTTTTATCTCCCACAAAAAAATTTTTTTTTTCACTACATTTAATGAAAAGTTACCTTATTATGTCCCAAATACACTGTAATTTTTTGGATTTAAAATATTTAATTTTTTCTCCTTATTTTGGTTCAGTAGTAAAAAAGCATCAGAATTTTCAATCAAAAATTCTCACGTCAAAATATCTGATTTTTTTAAAAAATCGGAGCAAGTTTTTTTCGTTGGAATCTCTACTTCTTGATGGTATAAAAAACAATATACAATACTATGGAAACTTTTCGTAAAAAATGAAGAAAATCAAAAAAACTCGAATTTGAAAAAAAAAAGTCATAACTATGTAAAAATTTTAAGCTCCTTATTATAATGTACACTTTAATTACTCGAAAAATGAAATTTTCCATGTTACATTGTCACAAACTGAAAATAAAAATATATTAAAATAATTAAAAATCAAGCTACAACATGCATTTGTTTTATACCCTTCTCATCCACCATTAGACGGTGACTGCAGTGCCCCCTATAGTTTTTTGGAGTTACGAATAGCAAGCTACACTGTAGGATGGGATAAATGAGTAATTTCCGCAATTTCGAACTGTGTAACCTTGAATATTATGAAAAATAATCAGTTTTCCAATTGTGTTTGCTGTTAATTACTGTGTTTGCTGTTAATTTAATAAATAGCTTAAAATTTTACATAGTGATGATTTTTTTTTCAAATTCGAGTTTTTTTGATTTTCTTCATTTTTTGCAAAAAGTTTCCATAGTATTGTATATAGTTTTTTATACCATCAAAAAGTAGAGATTTCAACGAAAAAAACTTGCTCCGATTTTAAAAAAAAACAGATATTTTGACGTGAGAATTTTTGATTGAAAATTCTGATGCTTTTTTACTACTGAACCAAAATAAGGAGAAAAAATAAATATTTTAAATCCAAAAAATTACAGTGTATTTGGGACATAATAAGGTAACTTTTCATTTAATTTAGTGAAAAAAATTTTTTTTTTGTGGGAGATAAAAATAAAAAACCAAAAAGTCGGTATTTTTAATTTTTCGCATATATTTTGAGGTTATAGAAAAAAAGTGCGAATGCAAAAGTTGTAGATCTTTTTATTACCAACAACTTTGCAATTTAGTTTTTTTCGATAGGACTCTTGGTTTTTCCGGAAATCGTGATAAACCGTTTTCCCCCCCTTAAACCCCCCTACACCCCCCTTCCCGAACTCAGCTCGCCCGTAAATTATTTTTCCTATTAATGTTCTTAGATTTTCTTACCTTTCGAACTGGTTTTATCCTGTTCTAAATTTTTTTGGTCTCAAACATTATTGGCACTGTCCTATAAGGGCAACAACAGAGTAAAATGTCCGTAAAGTATCCTTCATTTGTTCATTTTCTGGATGTCTCCCTTTTGAAGTTCCCCGCAAGAATCATTGCAGGATTGTTATATCTCCAAGTTGTTTTGCTCAAGGACCACAATTTTGGAGGAGAGCTGGGTCATCAATCCAACAATGTCACAGTTCATCAGGGCCATCGAGAGCATAGAGGGGGGGGGGGCTTATCAGTTTGGCCGCCGGGTATCCCTCCAATCATACACTTAAAAATTTATGCGACTCCGTTTCCGAGGCTGTTCAAAGGCCATGCATGCCCCTAGTTTGTGACTAGGCATGAGCTCTAACATGAGCCTCGTCTGAGCTGCAATTCAGTTCGCTAGTTCCGCATACACCTAATATTTTTTTTTAAACTTAACACTCAGTGCTGCTTTTTGACAGTTTACGGGCTTAGTTCTCTTTACAAATGCCTAAAAGAAAATATATTATCAAACAAAATAAAGAATTGGGAAGCTTAAAAAATTGTAAGCTTCCTGCGACCTGGGCAAAATCGGCTTTTGAGCCGATCCCTTTTGTAGAGGTGCAGAGCCATTTATGATAATACTCTGCAAACAACTAGTGCCCACAAGTTAAATGATTGACTGGCAAGACAGAAGAGTACGAATGATGCTGACTTATTTTCTCATGAATTATAGTATGTAGACAGAATTTAACTTCATTTTACACGAAACAAAAATCCATCAAAGTTAGTATGTCTCAAGAAACTATTTTTTTCATCTTCTTGTTTTAAATAATAATTCTGTAATAGCAAAATCAACAATGGAAAAAGCTTGAAAATAAAGCACTTACATTTTTAGATTATATGAAAAATAAAATAACCAAAATATGCGCTAAAAGGTCCTAAAATACGCGCTACAAATTCAAACCATGCACTATTTTTCTTTTATTTTAAAAAATAAAAGTTTTTCACAGCTGAATAAAGACACGAATAGCCTTCTATTCTTACCTTTCCTATTATTTTTGGAGAATAAATATTTGATTAATAGTATGCGCAAAAAATAGCACGCACAAAAAATCGGGAGACTCGAGAAAAAATCCACAGGTACGTAGTCCGATTTTTTTTAAAATGAAGAACAAAAAAGAGTTAGGTAATTTTTTTAAGTAAAAAACATCTAAAAGTGAGTGCAAATTGCATTAATATGCAGTTGTTTTGAAAATTTGCGGTTTTTATGTGGCCGCATGCATTCAGGTCAAAATAAGTAAAAATACGCATTTACATATGCACATGTGTATTTTCATATATTCCGGACTCAATTCATAACCAAACGCTACATGTTATTGTGCAGTTTCCAACTCAGGATTGGTTTGATGAAAATCATTATAATCAAGGTGGTGCAGCCATTGAAGAGCTCTAATCATCTCTGATATCGTTGACCTTTCTTTTCTGTTGGCCGCTTTTCTCTTGTAATTGATCACTCCAATAAGTTTCAAGCTATCTTCCACCTATTCTTTCCACCCGATTCTAGGTAGTACTTCTTTTGTTTTTATTCATCTGAATGTTTTTTAATTGTCTCTTAAGTGTTCATTTTTCGTTCATCCCCATTGCATGCTCAAACTATTATAGGTTTTCTTTCTTTTTTTGTTGAAACAATATCCAATTCCTTGTGCTTAGCGTCTAAGAAGCTTGTTCTAATTCTACAATGACAATTTGTGCAGATTTCCGCCAAAATCTTCTGATATGACTTTTCTGTAATTTTGTTCGATTTCCGCTTGATAACGCTTCAATAAGTAAAAAACCAATATCTGTCATACGTATAAAATACGTGTTGCTTCAATGGCATTAAAATACAGCATACTTTATCCTTCCAAGGAAAACATGTGTGTCTCAATCACAGATTTTTTGAAAAAAATATTTTTCTACCAAGACAAATTGTAGAATTCTGAATTGATAGATTGAAAAACATAAATTTTAAATGTGCGTAAAACAAACATTTAGAAAAATTCCCTGAGTCAAAATCAGGCTTTTTTCAGACACGAATCTTTTGTTTAAGATAGTAGTATTTGTTTCTTCGGAAATTTAATATAAAATTCGATATAAACCATGTAGGAGAATGTGGGGCGAAGTGAAACAGTGAAATATTGACTCTGCTTTTAGCGCCACCTATTAGAAATGTTTTAACTACAGTAATTTTCCGATTATCCGCGAACGGATTATATGCGGGTCGGATTATCCGCGAGTGACTTAACAATCAGGAACATATATTTTCATAGCAAAAATGAAACACTCTCATGGCTGTTTTATTTTCTTATTTGACGGACAATTCTCACAGTTGTGTTTGTTTTATTTATTTATTTGCTTATTTATTTACTTATTATTGCGCTTAATCATTGTACATACACTTGTTGTTTATTTAAATATTTTGTGCAATTATTCAAGTGCATGCGGGGTAAAGTAGATAGGGGAAGTTGAAATAGTTTGTTTTGTTTACTCACTCAATCATTCACTAAATCACTTACGTATTTAATAATTAATCATTTCATTTTCTTTCCTTCATTTAGTAATTCACTTATTAATTCATTCTTTCACCTATTTTCCTATTTATTCACTCTTTTACTCACTTATTAATTTTTCTTCGTATATTAATTAATTAATTAATTTAATTTTCCGTTTATTGCTTCAGCATCTCTTCATTTACTTTTTTAATCTTTTATTTAAAGAATTATATTTTTTATAATTCAATAGACACTATTTCATTAGAAAAAAAATATTTTTCGCTTTGCCTCATGAAAAAACAGTAAACATTATCCACCTTTTTTTTTGAAAGTACAACTTTACCGCCAAAAAAATAAAAAATACTGTTTCAATACAAGATTTATAATAAAAGAAAATGTTATTTCTTTATGTACAATAATTTCCTAAACAAATTTTCAATTTGTTCATTTTAAAAATTCTCAGTCATTTTAACTGTTTCACCTATCCTCACATTCCTCTATATACATATTATTGGTTTATCGTACTTTATGAAGAAGACTGCAGGCATTATTTATATATTGAGCAAAATTAAATCAAACTTTTATTATCGCTGTATATGTCCAGTTCTGCATTTTACAAAAAATATTAAGTGAGCAAATTTTGCACAACCGAAATAGCTTTAGTCGAGTATTTAGAGAAACAGTTTTAGAAATCATGCTCAAACCTCATAAAAGTTTCATCGCATTTAAAGAAATGGCTTCTAGTATACTTTTTGTCAAAGCGACGAGCATGACTATCTGGGCGGTCATTCCAAGCTCGTCAACTTGCGAGATCGAGATTCTCGCTCACGTGGTCGGTTGTGACGTAGAAATGTCGCAAAGTATCATTTTAATCTACTCGAACCTATCTTGCGACTAGGTTTGAGTAGATTAGAATGCTATTTTGCGACATTTCTACGTCACAACCGATCACGTGAGTGAGAATTCCGATCTCGCAAGCTGACGAGCTTGGAATTACCGCCCTGACCTGAGCATAACTATCTGAGTTAGCTAGAAAATATCACCGTTTATGACGCAACTTTTCTTACGTCGCAGAAACCACGAATTATTGCAACCGTTTTTAAGAGTACAGTTAAACTCGGTTAATACGAAATGTCAAAAATCCACGAATTTGTTCGTATTTAACCGTTATTCGTAACAACCGTGAGTGATTGATACTGTAAAAAAGACAAAAGAATGCTGACATATATTCAAAAATATTACTACTAATACACATATTGTAATCTGTTAGTACATTAAAAAAAAATCACTTATTTCTGAAAGTTGAATGCGTTTAGAACATATTGAAAAAGGAAGATGAAAAGGAAGAATCGCGGAATAGGTTGTAATTTACAATGAAAGATGAACAGCTTCTTCTCCGAGTAAATTCAAACGTCCAAGAGTAAACAAATGTTTACCTGTGTGCCAAACTATGTTTTCTAGGCAAAATATTAACTATTTTCTTCTCGATACACAATGGGACTTCTACTACCTAACAAAATGATGAATATTTTTTTAAAAGGAAAATTACAGTATTCAAGAACGAACCGTTTAAATAAAGAGGTCAGAAATTTTTGTTCGCTTTAGCCCATATTTTCAATTTAATGTACGTATTATAAGTGAAATTTTTAGTGTAATTAGATAGCGAACCAAATTTAACGAACAAATTGTTCGTTTTAGAACCGTTTCGTTTAGAAGTGAATTCGTATTAATTGTGATTATACTAAGATAATTCAACTGTATATAACAGCCGTATGTTCAAAGTATTAATCTCACTGTAAAACATAATAATTAAGAAAACGAATACCCGACGGAAACAGAAAATGTAATCCATCTGAAAAAAGAAATTAGTATTTTTTTTTCCAAATAACTATGAAAGTAAAAATACGGATTGATGCAGCATTAGTTAGAAATAAATGTGTTATTTTTGCATACAGTAAGTTTTTTTTCACATCTCAAATAAGTCAAGCATTGCTAGTAACAAAATTTAAAAGAATATTATCTTACAAAAGATTATTTACAAACAAATTAGTTTAAACGCATGCTGCAGTATTTAATGTTGTCCAGAAACCAAATCTTTTAGTTGATGTATGTAAATTTGGTGAACAAATTAAGACTTTGTCAATTAAATTACTACACATTTGGTCATTTTTCATATATTCTTGCCGGTTAAAATAGTACTCTTCAAACAAAGCTTCACGTTTCGATTTACTTTTGCATGCAAGTAATGGGTTAAGGCTGTCGCACGCAAGAGAAAGAAATTTCTGCTCAAAGTGTTACTTTATATTACTATTTTAAGACCTGATTTATAAGTTAAATGTAAGAAAAGAAAGAAATGAACCGTAATCTTGCGTGACAAATTGAATTTTAAAGCGTGTTATTTATGCCCTCCTTGAAAAATTCTTTAACACTATAACGGTTAGAAAAATTCCGTTTAAAGCGAACCATTACTGCTAGGAGCGTTTTACAAGATATCATCTTTCACAAGAATTCCGAAAATGTTAAAAAGGAATTGCATAGTTAAGTAGTTTGGTTGGCAGATGAGCGAAAAAATAGGTCATGCTCAATTTCTGTTGATTGATTGTTGGAAGTTTCGAGTGCTTCAGCTCTGGAGTATCCAGATTCGCCGTGGAAAATTAGATTCAATAGATTATGGTTGGCTGAAAGCCTTCAGCTGAGGTGGAAGCGTTGTATTTTGCCACAAGTGATTAATTTAGGAAATTTATGAGCATTAAATTTGTTAGAAAACTGGGTCAGGGGATTGAAATTCAGATGAGAGTTTTGCTGTTTAATAAATATTACTTGTGTGTAGATTATTTATTTAATGTGCAGTCTGAGTGCTGGTATGGTAAGTCTGAAGCAACTCTTCCTCTGTGAGCATAGTTTGATTTATAACATAGAATTTAAGGAGTAGAATACAGGTATTTAACGTGGTTGTAGAGTTACGGACGTGGTTTTTTACTAGGGAAAGTATTGATTATTGCAAAGCCCTGGATTATTACTTCAAAAATCTGCCGTTTTTATGCAGATAAAATTCATGAGGAGAATTTCATTCGTCGAAGCATAAATACCAGCCATCTCTGCTGCCGATCGGTTTGACTGACAGACAAGTTCTAAGCATGAAGTTCATTAATTCTTTTCTTTTTTATTCCAAAAAATACATGTCACTTTGATGTATTATGCAGCAGAACTCAGAATCGGAATGATAATCAAGATTTAATTGAAATCTGTAAAATAATAAAATGTTCTTAAAATCGTTCTTAGGTATAGATTGTATTAATTACGGGATTTTAAATTTCAGAATTGCACTTGTTCCGTTGGTCAGCTCTCGTGTTTTCTCTGTCTTTCTCTCTCTTTCTCTCTTTCGAGATCAATACATCAGTCATCAGTTATTAACAATATATATTTTATTTGCGTTTACTTAAAAGGTCATGAAATTTATTAACTTGTGACAATATTAAACCATAACACGTTTTCTGAAGAAAAAAAAAAAAAAAAAAAACGTTATTTTCGATTTTTAAGATAATTTAATCTGTAAGTTTTATTTTAAATATATGTATTAAATATTACATGCTTGCTCTGTAAAATGAAGCTACCTACCAAATGGTCGGACTTTGGAGGTCACGGGTCGGGACAAATGCTGGATTTATATAAATTACTAAAAGATACTAATAAATAAAAACCAATAAGTAAATAAGTCAATTAATATGTGATTAAAAATGAATGAGTGAATAAAATAGGGAATGAAGAAAAAAAATATGCGACTGAATAAATAAGTGACTTATTAAATGAAGAAAACCAAATAAGTTAATAATTAAATTACTACGTTAGTAATGTAGCAAATGATTGAATAAGTAAACTAAATGAAATATTTTTTGCCCCATCCTATTTGCCGGCATTCACTTGACTAATTGCAAAAAATATTTGAAACACAAATAAGCTTAATAGTAACAAAATAAATTCGGCACGGAGTATTAGTAGGTCTGGATTAATGATTAAAATGTTAACAAGAAGAACTTTGACATAAAATTAACAAAAATAATTTTTGATTTACATCAAAATATTACACTATACGTATCAATTTTTGCAAATTGCTTGCATTACCATATTCTTTGGTTTTCAGAGACATTTGTTCTTCTGACTGGAATTGACTACATTTGTTACTACATACAGCCTCAGTAAAAACTTTAAGACTAGTATAATTTTCTTTGAAAAAAGGAAAATGAAATTGAAGAGATTTTAATATTATTGTATTATTAATTATTAATGTTCATTTATAAGAAATAACGTAACAGACTGGATTTGTAAATCATGCAATAACCAGAAAAGCAGTGGTTTATTCAAAGTTAGCATTTCAGCTTGAGTAAAAACTTTAAGGCCACTAGTATTTTTAAAAAACTGCAAGTACTTAAACTGTAATAAATGTCACCTCAGTTAACAAGATTGTGAAAACCTTCAACTTCCAGTTCTGTGATTCATTTCTTCAAAGTTTTTGTCCTATTTGTGACGATATCGTAAGGTAAAAAGTTAACTGTTCAAGAAAGAGGGCAGATTGAAGCTTTTTCTTCAACAAAGAAAAGTAGACGTACTATTGCGAAAAAATAGGAACATCGAAGACTGAAGTCTACATTTTTGTTTGATTTAAACACAATTAGGGTAAAAAGAAAAGCCGGGAAAGCTTAAAGTTTTGTCCTCGCGTCATGGAAGAAGAGTTTGGAAATTATTACATTACCTGAAAAGTACTCAACCAGGAAACTTATTCAGACGATAGATTTAAATGTTTGTCAAAAACGATATATAACACAATTAGAAGGTGTGGAAATTTTATTAATGCTGCAAAATTGCTTAAACATCATTTATTGAAAATGCACAATATAGTGCGTTTCAACTTTAGCTAGGAAATCATGACCTGTGATAACCAATGAATACAAATAATTTTTTCTAACAAAAAGAAGTGGAGTTTGGATGTACCAAACGGACGGAAGTACTATTGGCATGATTTACAAAAAGAAAAAGAAATATTCTACAAGCGCCAATTAGATGGAGGCTGTGTCAGAACATGAGAGTGCATTGCTTACAATGGTGTGTGATCAGTTGCGTTTGTTTCAGGTAAAATGAACTCACAAGTATATCAAAATGTCCTCCCAAGTCATCTTTTACCAAATGCTGAATTTATTGCTGGAGAAAATTGAAAATATCAGCAAAACAATGCATCTATCAATCCAACAGTGCAAAAAATAGGCTCCAAGTAAATAATGTTGAAACTTTGAAATGACCAACTAAGTCTCCAGATCTTAACCCAATAGAGAACTTATTGGGTGACTTAGCAAAAAGAGTTTATGCAAAGGAGAGATATTTTACTTCATCAATAGAGCTGACATCTACTATCGAAGATGAATGGTAAAAAATACAATCCCGAATTTTGTCAAAAACTAGTTTCATTCATGAAAACTAGAATATTTGAAGTAATTTGAAGGAATGGCTCCTACACAAGCTTATAAATATTTGAAATTTTGTCCTCATATGTTTTTTTCTATGTTGGCTTTAAAGATTTTACTCAGGTTCAAACACTGATCTGAAATATTTTCTGATAATGAAACACTTACAATTATTTTTTTTTGTCTTTTTTACTTGTATTTAAGGTTAATAAATATCACTCACATGACTTTTTGATCCTAAGATTAAGGTGTGTCCATTTTCTCAAAAAAGTGCACTGGACTTAAAGTTTTTACTCAGACTGTAGTTAAAATATTACCAGATAGGTGGCGTTAAAATCAGAGTAAATATTTCGTCATTTCACTTTGCCCCGCATTCCCTTACTTCGATTCGTTTGAAAACAGGTACATACTCAAAAGAAGTGCATCAGGTATCTTTTCTGCAAAACCAATCAAATAAAAAAGATGGCTTCATTGTGCCACTGGGATGCAAAAAGTAGTTCAAAGAAACGTTTTTTGATACAAGTGCTTTCAAGCCCCCATTTATAAATGAGCAATCTAGATCGACACTATGAGACTAGAAAAAGTCAAGAAATAGACAAACTTGTCAGTAAATTCTGATTTTTTAAGAAAAACGTGAATAAAAAGAAGGTTGAGAAAGAAGTTTTCATTTTGAATTTACGACCTCTAAAACTCACAGTTTGATTACAATCTCTACAGTTTTCGGTTTAGTATATCTAAGAATTATATACCCATGCTTCATAACTTTTTTTATTAGTGGAGTAGCTTATTTTGAATAACTTATATAACTTTTACTTACTTGCTACTTTTTTCAAACTTTAACTTATAACTTTATATAACCTTTTAAACTTCATATAGAAAAGAAGAAATATATTGTGTTTGGAATATTATTTCCTGCGATCAAACATTAACGTCTTCTTTCAATAAATTCATTCTTTGAGTAAAGATCATGAAATATTGCGCCTACTATTGACCTATATCGTGAAGTAAATAAAATAAAATTTTTACAAATATTATAACTAATAGTAAAATAATTTTTTTACGGTTAAACTCGTTATTATTTTTAGTTACTCATTGTATTGTAAATTATATATATTCATGCAATCGTTCGCATTAAGAAGGAACATTTTTCCTAAGACTGATAAATAAACAACCAAAATAAAATTCGAATATTAATGTACATTTCTAACGAAGGAAGAAAATCCTATTAAAGGCTTAAAATACGAAATGAGAACTTAAAGTTCATATTGAAAGAGTAACCTCAAAAACCATTTTAAAATGCGATTAAAAGTTAAAGATTGTAACATTTTCTACTTTTTTTGCAAAAATACATTCCTTGCGAATGTCCATTTGAAGAAAATCATTTCTTGCTTTGTGTAATTTGAAATTCGTTTGTTTCTTATAGATTTTGGGTACATGAAAATAAATTACAGTTAAAAAAAGGTGAACGTGAATTTTAATGTACTTCCAAGGTCCTTTTTAATGATTTCTATAACCCAAATTCGAGAATCGTGACATGGAGAAATTTAGACCGCAAGGAATTACTTTTTTCGTATGTTACAAAAACATTACCAACAAAGAATTTCGAAGACAGATTTTTTAAAGATTGTAATCCAAGAAAAGATCGGCAGAAATTTTTTTCGCTGAATCACAACGTAAGCGTAACAAATTTTTGTTTTATTTGTCTGCTGCTCCAGTACCACATCTTGAGAACTTCGTGCTTTGATTTAGGAAAAAAGAGCCTTCTATTTTCTATTTTCTTTTACCGAAACATCCCAAGCGTAGGTACTGCACGGAACTTTTATTAAACGAATCTCATAAAAACTTGAAATATATATATATTTTTTAATTTTTGAAGGTTGAAAGAAAGTTGAAGAGTTTTAATACACATAAATGTTAGCAAATTACAATATGGTGCATTAAATAAAAAAAATTGTTAAAAATGTTTTAGCGAACAAAATGTTGTTTTTATTTGACCTTTTTATTGATTTTTGTATGCATATTATATACATCTAACGAAAATGAGGCGTTCCGTCGAGAACTGAACGAACCTACTTTTCCAGATCAAGACAATAATTTCCCAACTCGTTCAAAAATAAGCGAATACGTTTTAAATTCAAATAAGTCGCTAAAAATGATGCTGAATAAAAGCGTGATAGACAGATTAGCGATACTTCAATTCCAGTGTGTCATCTTTGATAAGCTCACAACTTCATATAAGTGAATAAGGCGGATGATATCTCTGTGATATCAAAATAAAAAACCTAAGAAATCCACTTTTTAACAATGGCCTCTAGGCAGCATTTGTCTGAAGAACTTCTATGAAGAACCATCTGAAGATTAGAAGTTCGCTACACTCAAATAAAAGGGTGACTGTAAGCACCTGTGTAGTTGTTGACAGCATTTTGAAGTTACTCATTTGGCATCAAGAGCGTTTAACTAAAGGACCTCCAATCGTGCTTACCAACACCGATGATCAAGTCTTTGTAGCAAGAAAGGATACTTTTACGGTTTTTTTTTCATACAACCTTTAAAAAAATCAACAAAAAAATTTATTTCGTTTTTTTACTAGTAAAATCTGAGTATCAGCCACTTTCGTCTAAGCGCTACAGCAGAACATAAGTTGAGGTACGTGAAATACACCGCCAGCTCAGTCATTTCCAGCCGAGGACTGCAGTTTCGTGCTTATTAGCACTCATCAGCCCGGTATAGGATAGTGACTGAGCTGGAGATGGAAAACCTTTTAGGGAAGCCAAGATTGCGAAACAAACTGGTAGCTAATATAGAATTAGCAGACCAGACGAGTGACCGAAGCAATGGTTCGGTTTGACTCGAAGATTGAACGCGAGGCATGGTATATTCAGTAAATTACCGCCCATTAGCCAGGGCTAAAGCAGAAATTCGCAAAATACACCGCGGCGGTGTATTTCACGTATTTCTGCTTTAGCCCTGGCTAATGGGCGGTAATTTACTGAATATACTGAATATAAGTTGAGGTAGTAAAACGTTTTTTAAAGGTCCATACCTTGGATACGAATCGCATTACAGATCATCAGCAAAGAATCTTATGTTGCAGTTTACATTTATTCAAGTTACTTTACAATAAATTACAATCTCTAACAAACATATATTCATTAAAAATAATTTAGGGAGCAAATATCTTCCCTGAAGATGAGCAATTCTGAAACGTATTGCGTACGCACGAGATGCCACACGTACAAGATTATTTTTTTAAATACTTTGCTTTAAATTTTTATGTCATGAACAAAGTTTCGGATACGGCGTTTTAACTAGCAATGCCAATACCCAGGTGTTTACCGTAAAAATATTTGGAAAAAATGTCCGAAAAATTGGTTTTCTATTTTTTTCAAAATATTTTTTTAGAGAAAATCCTTCTTAAGTCTCCTTTATTACTACAGATGTTTAGTTTGTAGAGCGTTTCAACTTTTTAGCACTTTAGAAGAAATACAGCTGTTAAAATAATGTTTTAAATCAAAATCATTGCCATCCAACTATCTTAAATGAAAAAAAAAGACAATGGGAGGCCGGGTCTCTAGAAAACGATGGGTGACGTCTGGAAACAGATGTGATATTTTGATTCAGAAAGTTTAATTTACATAAGAATCAGCAGGAATAGTGTCAAAAGCAATTTCCATGCCGTGTAGTGTTATTGGTTCTTGGGTAGGTCATTAGTACAATGGGGACTTTTAGAGATACTGTTAAGTTGGTTATAGAAGGTCTTTTAACAAGGTTTTTATAAAAGGCATCAGTGAATCTGTGTGAAAGACATCTTATTTGAGTCTCAAAAATTTTATTACATTCACTTTTTTCCTTTCCTTTTCTGAAATCAGTAAAAGTTATGTATTCCAACTCTTTTAAACATCACGTTATCAGTTTTAATCTCTTTCAGCAATAAAATATCGAATTCTCAAGAATGTTTTTTATCATATGATTACATACATAACATTAAGTGATTAATCTTGATTACGCTAAGAATAAATCAATTTTGAATTCTGAATGCATAAACTGTTTCTCATACTGTTCTCAACTTTCTTTTAAAATTTTAAACGATCAGTCCTAAACAAGAAGTTCCGTCCAAAACTAAACGAGCCTACTTTCCCATATACCATTATTGACTTTCTAGTATCTAAAGATTATTCTCAAAATTAGTTAAAACTGCAAATGTTTTCAAGCAACTTTATTGACATTTTAAGCTGATTTCTAGAAATAAAATATGCCTCGCTTATCTTAAAAAAAGCGTAAAAATTAAAAAATGAACAAATAAAGTAGTTGTACATTTCAAAGCAGCTAATACATTATTTTTCATTACAAAAAATTTGCTCTCTTTCAAAAAGAATTAAAAATAACAAGATCATTAAAATAAATACATTCTATCAAAAAAAAAGTTTGTTTTTCCCTGTTGCCGAAAAAGTTTTTTTTTTTTTTTTTTCAAAATAACAACAATATAAACAACAATAAAAAGAAACTTAAGGAAGTAATCTTCATTATCAAAAAAAAAAAAAAGAAAAGAAAAGAAAACGTCTGTGCTTATTTTCATGTTAAAATTAAACATAAAGGACTTCGAATTTATCCGAGCAAATTATAACAACAATAATTATTTCACATTTTTTTACATGTTATTCATCAAGATCTTTTTCTTACAAAGTTTGTTTGAAGCAAATTTGCCTCTAAAATTGTGTGGGATTATATTTACCTTGAATTTACCCGTAGGCGCTAATGTTAAGCTTTTTTGAAGTGTTCAAAATGAAACGAAAAATTGTTCAAATGAAAAAGTGAACTATAGAAATGAGGTGCCCTGGCCGAGATTTTTCGCAGAAAAAACAGTTGGTTCAAAACGGATTACTCACTCAAAAGTGATTGGGGGGGGGGGGGGGCAGATAGGCAGACCGACAGACCGATAGACACTTTTCACCATCTCATCACAGCATTTTTTTTTGCTGATTACAAAGAATAATATTTAATTCCTTTTTCATTGACACCATTTTCTGTCATAACATATTTTTAAAACTTTTAGTCTAATTGGGTGGCTTTGTTAATATATTTCTTTCGTTTACATACATGTTGCTCTCGTCTAATATTTGTTTGTACTTGTTAAAAGTCACTACAAACAAGTAACAAAATTCACGTCACTATCTTATAAACGTTTGTCGTGTATGATTTAGCTTTATATCATTTTTTCATTAAATTTGTGTCTATAAGCAGAATTCTATCATCACATAAGGGACAATTCTACTGGATAATTTCACCAACATTTTGTTACAGATCTTAAAGGATTAATTAAACAGGAGTAAGCACATTTTTAATCTTTGCATTTGATACAAAAATACTCCTGACACAATGTTTTTATTAAATACACTGTAAAAAAAAAAATCCGAAACGTTACTGTTATTTTCCGTGGAACGTCTCGGGATTTCACACGTTTTCACCTATTTCCTCGAAAAAACAAGTATCTTCACAAAAAAGTTTCCTGAATCGCTACAGGTTACACACTTGCAGACTTTTCACTGTTGTGGAAAATATTTTTAGCAACCAGTTTAAAAACTGAATGAGCGTGTTTATTAAGTGTATCGGCCTAAGCTTGCTTACGACCTGTCCAGATTGACTAAACTCCCAATGAGAGCGAAAATGTCAATGGATAGCTGCAACTTTGCAAGGCAGGAATTGCAAGTAAGAGATATGGTAGGTTCCTTCTTGCATAGCTTTGGCCGTGGTAGCTCTGATTTTTATAGAGCCTTCTTGGTAAATTATTAAGGTTCTAATCAATTACACTAAACCTACTTAATTTTTCTAGAAGGTTCTAGAGACACGACTGTCTTTGACAGTGCAGATTTCGCACGTCTTCATAAAGTTTCAAGGTTAATTTCAGAAAGGTTACTGACTTTTAGAAGAAAACGTTCCTGATTTTTCCAAGATTACTGGAAGAAATTGGGCACATCAGCTGCCCATTATTTTCCAGGAACGTTTCAGAATCGTTTTTACAGTGTACCTTTGTTACTTAAAATTTAATTTATCTGTGTTATGTGCGGGATATCCAAAATCAACCTCTTAAAGTTTGGTCTATGCCATCACTAAATATTTTTTCTCTCTTAATATAACAATGAAGAAACAAATTGTAGGTTTTGAAAGCTAAGGTTCCAACGTAAAGGAAACATATCTCATTTAATAAGAAACAAATATTTAAACCGTTTAAAAAAAATATGTACATGGCCGTTCCACTGAAAACGGTCTTTTTGTCACGCGCGTAACGGTTCCTGTATTTCATAAAAAAGAAATAATTTTAAAAGATAATAACAAAATTTCTTGTTTGAGATGTCTCACATACGTTTTTGTTTTCTTAGGTATTAAATTTTTTTAATACCCTTTTAAAATATAATTTTTGACGAAATGTATGAAGCTTCACGTACGGTGCAAAATTAGTTTTCCAAGGAATAGCTCTATAACAAATCTTTCTTTTGTTCACCACATCATTTAACGACAAAATCAAGAAGTATATAAACTGTATTCTGCGAATATTACATTATGCTCTTTACATTATTATTATAGAAAATTATATAGTATTATAGTAATAGAAAATGTAATTTTCAAGGGCAGTAACCGGCTACCACGATTACAAAATTTAGTTTAGTTAAGATAAGAGGGATATTAAACTTTATTTAAAATGTTGCTAATCTATTACACTGTAAAAACGATTCAGAAACGTTCCTGGAAAATAATAGGCAGCTGATGTGCCCAATTTCAGCCAGTAACATATCTTGTAAAAACTAGGAACGTTTTCTGATAAAAGTCAGTAACCTTTCTGAAATTGTCTTTTAAACTTTCTGAATTATCGGAAAATCTTCCCTGTTAAAGCCAATCATGTCTTGGGATCCTTATAGAAATATTAAGTAGGTTTAATGTTATTGACCTAGAGCCTTTCCTAATTTACCAAAAAAGCTCCAGAAGCATTAGAGCAACCATGGCCAAAGCACGCGAAAATTGCAAGCAAGAGCCAAGTATAGTCCTACCTGCAATTCAAGCTTCGCAAAGTTGCAACTGTCCAGTGACTTATTTGTTCCTTTTTAGAACTTACTCAATCCGGACATGCCGAACTCAAGCAAAAGCAGATACACTTAATAAACACTCTCAGTCAATCTTTAAACTGGTAGCAAAAAATAGTTTTTACACCAATGGAAAGTCCTACTTCGTGCATCTTTAAGAAATTCAGGAAACGTTTTGGCGAAGAGACTTGATTTTATGGGGAAATAGGTCAAAACCTCTGAAATCCCGAAACGTTCCACGTAAATAACCAGTAAAGTTGCGGAATTTTTTTACAGTGTAAGATTTTTTTCGAACGTTTGAGGTCACTATAGACACGCTGCACGTTTGATACAGATCATTATCTATGTTACAACATGGCCGAGTTTCAAATATCTTATTACAATTACATGTGCTTTTTAAGTTTTTCAAGAAAATTCAATGCTGATACAAGGCAAAGAATACTAACGCAGCCTTATGATACTGTTCCTAAATTTCTATCTCATGTATGAGACATCTGAATATCATGTTTTCATTGCTCTTTTCACCAAAAGATATCTTTCACTCACTACTTTTTACTACACCATTTATGAACAAAATCCAGAAGTGCATGAACAGTACGCTACGAAATGTAAGTAGACGTTAAATCCCGGCTATCACAAATTTGCTATTTCAACTGCGCTTGCGCGCGGACTTACTTTTTTGGGCTTTCTGTTTTAAGATTTTGTGTTGCTTGTTTATATTTAGGTTGAGCTAGAGTCCCAACAAATTAATGAATGTGATTAGAATATTTTCACAGCGTTTTCGTGATATATTATATGAAACTACGGATATGAATACCTGATAATCTTTATAATGTAAAGGGAAAAATGATACTTCAATATTTATTGGTTTGAAAATATTTACTTAACATAAACGTAAAACACGCTGTGTACTTTAAAAATGACTGGAAAATGAGGACAGATTTCCGTCTTTTGCGGATATTTTACGTTAGGCGTAAACAGCAGTATTATACATTTTTATTTAGGTTGATGGTTCGGCTTTGTATTAGAAGTGATGCTGCAATTCTAGTACGCTCTTCTGAGGTTGAAAATTTGGCCCTGAAAAGGGCCTTTGATAGAAAAATCAGACTCCGAATCCATTAATAATTAAAACTCAAATCTCAATATTTACCGAGACCTAAGAACTAAATCAGAGAAAGCTTTGTGATTTCTAATTTTTATCTGTTATAATATTATTATATTTATTAACAAATTTAAAATGTTTAATTATTTTAGCAAGATTTTTGAAATCAGCTAAGTCAGCGCGCAAGCGCAGTTGAAATGGCAAATTTGCGATAACCGGGATTTAACGTCGAGTCGAAATGTACACTAATGTCTCGACATTATTTTATTTACAGTAAACTCTCGATTATCGGCTATCGGATTATCCACGGACGATTATCCAGTTTTTCTTTTGACTTTTTTTTTAAAGTTGGGATTGCGTTCTTTTTCGCTTTTAGATGCTACATGTATTTTTTATATCCATTGTTAGTAGATACAATGTAGCAATTTTTATATTCATAATTTAAATGTATGTGAGAGTGTTATTAATAGGTTTTAGCTATTGTAAACAATAAGTATCGTTTTTTACTTATTATTCGGA
The DNA here is from genome assembly GCF_026930045.1 of Uloborus diversus. Taxonomy (NCBI): domain Eukaryota; kingdom Metazoa; phylum Arthropoda; class Arachnida; order Araneae; family Uloboridae; genus Uloborus; species Uloborus diversus. The sequence continues at coordinate 14,091,764 of NC_072733.1, read as the reverse complement.
TTATCAGCGGTTTTCGCTTATCCGTGGTTACCATGAAACCCTATTTAGCGGATAATCAGAATTTTACTGTATTTTGAATTGCTAAAAATGTTGAATATATAACCAGCAAGGGCAGTAAATGGCTGGCAGTATTCCAACATATGGCTCGTTATAGCTAAGTAAGATATTAAAGTGCTTAAAAAATACTACTTGCCTATGAAGACTTAAAAGACTAATGACTATGACTATGAAGACTAAAGATTATGAAGATTAATTTATTAAAGTTATTATGAGTAAGTAGTACTTGTGAATCAGATCAATACTATTTTTATAACACAAGTTAAACATTGAATTTAAAATTTCTTATGATTTTATTTATTTTTTACTTCCGTCAGAGAAATCAAAGCAGAGGCAAGACAAAAAATAATAACGCACCTTAAAGTCATATAATACTATTCTTCCGTAAATTGTATCCCTTGTATGACACAGCTGTATATCATTTTTCCATTAGCCTTTTCACCTAAACGGTTCTTTTATTTACTGCTTTACGCTATATCATTTCTCGGTAAGTTAGGATTTTTTGTTTTGGAGAACAATTTTTGAGGCAAAATCGATCGCTTTCTTTCGGAGTATACGTGAAAAATACTTTCAATAAACTAGTGCCTAGTTCAGAAGTTCTTTTGACATGAGAAGTTATATAATCATTTTTTTTTTTAATGAAACCATCTTTCATGTAAAGCTTCATATACAAGCACGATTCATAAGATGAAGTTTTGAATAAAATAAGCTCTATTTTATTCAAAACTTCGTAGTAAACTTCTAAACGTAAGTAACGTTTGGAGCTTTAAACGTAAGCTATTATTCATAAAATCAATTAGATAGAAACGGTTTAAACATTTTTAAACACGAAAATTTTCTTACTGTTAGTTTTAAAATAACGTTTTTCTTACAATCTGCATATCTTATTAGAATACAAATCAACTTAATATTTCAATATTTCATAAGAATATAAACATTTTTACCGCTTTTTCACATATAAAAATACTTAGTATGATTAGTAATACAGGGTATCCGAAAAGTTCTTCTAAACATTTTAAAAAATCATATAAAGGCAATAAATTTTGGATGAATGTGCGGTTTGCGCCATAATACTTCACAGGTCAAGAGCTTTTTTATGACATAGGAAAGAAAAAAGGAAAAATTGCAACTATAAGTAATCGCTGTATAGTCGCAGCAAAAATTGCTCTTTGACAAAAACATTTGATATTTTTTATGTAAAATTTAATTATTTTTCGTAAACAATTATTTATTACATCTGTTCCTTTAAATGATCCTAATTTATTTTTTTCATGGAATTTCATGAGCTATTTTTTTTAATTTAATATTTCTTATAAAATTGACAAGAAAATATTGTGAAGTTATGTTGCAAAACTCTGCCGAAAGTCTAAAGCCGCTTTTGAGAACAAATTGTAGGGAACTGTGGAGCAAAGTGATTTAGTTCAGATAACTTACCTTTTTCCACACTGTAAAAACGATTCAGAAACGTTCCTGAAAAATACTGGGCAGCTGATGTGCCCAATTTCTTCAAGTAACATATTTTGGAAAAACCAGTAACGCTTTCCGCTAAAAGTCAGTAACCTTTCTGAAATTAACCTTGAAACTTTATGAAGACGGGCGAAATCTGCCCTTTTAAAGCCAGTCATGTCTCTAGAACTTTCGAGAAAAATTAAGTAGTTTCAATATAATTGATTAGAACCTTCCTACTTTACCAAGAAGGCTCCATAAATATCAGAGCGACTACAGCTAAAGCTATGTAAGAAGGAACCAAGCGTATCTATTGCCTGCAATCCCCGCCTTGCAAAGCTGTAGCTATCCATTGACATTTTCGCTCTCATTGGGAGCTTAGTCAGTCTGGACAGGCCGTAAGCAAGTTTAGGCCGATACACTTAATAAACACGCTCATTGAATCTTTAAACTGGTTGCTAAAAATATTTTCCACAACAGTGACAAGTCTGCACGCGTGCAACTTGTAGCGATTCATAAAAATTTTTTGTGATGATACTTGTTTTTACGGGGAAATAGGTGAAAACATGTGAAATCCCGAGATGTTCCACGGAAATAGCCAGTAACGTTTCGGATTTTTTTTACAGTGCAGAAGGAAGACAAAGGATATTTGTTTTGAAAATTACAATAAATAAAGAAAGAACAAGGCATTTTATAATAAAACTTGCACTTGTTTCTTTATGTTTTGCTGAAAATTTGTATCTTTGTAAAAAACTGGAAAATATTTGCACTTTTTTGCATGGCGTAAAGTAAATAAAATGAACTACTTTATTTAGATCCGCATGCACTTGAAATATTGCATTAAACATTTAAACTTAAAAATAGCCTAATATTAACTAAATAATTACAGCAAAGGACATCAGTAGATCTCAATTAAAACTTAAAATCTGAATTAGAAAAAAACTTCATCTTTTATAATAAAAAAAACATTATTTTTGATAAGACACACAATATTACACTACGAGTACCAAATTTCAAAATTTACATATATGAAATATTTTTCTTGATCTTTAAAGCTATTTATTTTTTAACTGGAATCAACTATATGTTTAAGAAATTAGATAAAATAATGATAGATAGGTGATGATTGCTGCACTCTGTTGAAATATTTTAACATTTCACTTTGCTCCATATGCCCCTACTTCAATGCTTCCATTTTATATAAACAGACCTATTTCTAAACTTGAATTGTATGCAAATATTCTCAGAACTATAACTAAATGTGGGTTTGTTGATCTTTTGAAGATATCATTCAGTAAAAGTTTGCACGTCTACATATTTAAAAAACTTGACTTCCCAAAAGAAACTTATTTTGAAATAGTGATTTCTGAAAACATGAATAAAACATCGCATCTCAAAGAATTTCGATACACCAAGTACTTTAAATTCGACACAACATGTTCTCCGAATAGAGACAGGTACTGTATAGAGGGAATTTTAGCGTTACTAAGTGAAGGAATGAGGAATATGAATGCAAATTGCGTTTTCATTTTTTTCTGTTATTGCAACGAAACTGGACACGTGGAATAAATAAATTCCACAGAATACATATTTGTGTTTCTAAGGATCGGTTTTGAATTTCCCAGTCTTATGTGCGCACTTGCACAGTTGCGTGACTAGCTTGAAGTAGAAAGGAACGCACTTCATGCATATCGTTCTCAGGCGACAACAGTGGCGCAGCTTTAAAATTTTAAAAGGAAAAAAAAAAAACACGTAATAATTATTGATTTAAAATCTGAAGTTACTGCTCTTTCTTGATATGATAATGTTTTGCGAAAATATTCGCTCAAAAATAGTTGAGTACATTATATAGAGTACATCATTAAAATTTGAGAAATTTTCTTCTTAATTATAGACCTTTAATTGTATGTTGTTAAAAGAGACTACAAAAAAAACAACCAGTAAACATAATGTTGCGAAAATATTCGCTCTAAGATAGTTTACAGAACTGGCGCGTGGTGGTGTGTAACCGGTATAATCAACTAGAGTACATCATTAAAACTTGAGAAATCTTCTTCTTAATTATTGACCTTCAATTGTATGCTGTTAAAAGATATTACAAAACCAACCAGTAAACATAACCTTATACATAGTTTGCGCCTACTGTAGTATTTGATAGTAAATCAGCTAAAAGTAAGGCAGCGAAGTGCCGTTACGCATGTGAAGCAATGTAATGGAAAGCAATATGGGTCTGAAAATTTAGTTTGTTTGATCAGAAACTTTGTTGTATTGGTATTCGTCGTAGCGGGTGTTCCCTGTATTGCATAAATTCTTGATTTTTTCCAGCACTGTATGTTATTTTATCCAGTCTATTTTTTTGAAATGTGTCACTGTTGTAATAACTATTGAGATATACTTACATATACACTGTAAAAAATTCCGAAACGTTACTGAGTATTTCCGTGTAACGTTTCGGGTTTTCAATGGTTTTTATCCACTTCCTGGAAATATCAAGTATCGTTGTCAAAAAGTTTCCTGAATTGCTACAAGTTGTCCGAGTTCAGTTTCTCTTTGTTGTAAAAAGTATTTTTAGCTCCCAGTTTAAAGATTAACTGAGAGTATTTATAAGATGTATCGATTCAGCTCGATTACGGCTCGTCCACGCTGATTAAACTCCAAAAGGGAGTGATTAAGTATTAACTACGTAGCTTTGCAAGAATTGCAATCGAGTGAGATACTTGGTACTTACTTGTAATTTTAGTTTAGCTTTGGCCACGTTTGCAATTCTGTTTATGGAACTGTCTCCATAAATCTGGAAGGTGCCAAGCTGTTATATTATCCATATCTAAGAACACTCTGAAGTTACAGAAATACGACTGGCTTTAAACGGGAAGATTTCTGATTTTTTCCGGAAGGTTACTGAATTTTAGCGAAAAACGTTCCTGGATTTTGCGAGACATGTTACTGGCAGAAGCTGGGCACATCAGCTGCCTATTATTTTCCAGGAACGTTTTTGAATTGTTTTTACAGTGTAGTGTAATTACTAGTTAAGTAAAAAGAGCAAACTTTTATTGATTTCGAAAGCATAAACAGAACATCACATCTCAAGGAATTTTATTAAATCAAGCAATTCCGATATAAAGTATTTTCCAAACATCCTCTCAAGACAGTTATTGTACAGAGTGAATATCGATATGAAGGAGTTAGAAGTAGGAATGATAGCTGATCTTCCATTTTCCTGATGTAATGAAACTGGACATCTGGAAAGCACTTTCAATACATTTTTGTGTGTTAAATGCACTGTGAAAATATTCAGAAACGTTACTGAGTATTTCCGTGTAACGTTTCAGGATTTCAGTGGTTTTTATTCACTTCCTGGAAAAATCAAGTATCATTGTCAAAAAGTTCCCTGAATTGCTACAAGTTTCACGAATGCAGATTTCTCACTGTTGTGAAAAATATTTTTAGCTACCGGTTTAAACACTGACTGAGTGTGTTTATAAAGTATATCGGCATCAATTTGAATACGGTCTGTCCATGCTGGTTAAGCTCCCTAAGGGAGCAAATAAGTATGGACGACGTTGCTTTGCAAAAAATGCAGGTGACTACAATGTTTGATACTGGCTTGGTTATGGCCATGTTTGCTATAATGGTAATGGGACTTTCGTAATAAATCTGGAAGGTGACAAGTTAATATATTACACCTACCTGAGTTTTCTCTAAAGTTCCAGAAACACGACTGGGTTTAAACTGGAAGGTTTCTGAATTTTTCAGGAGGCTTACGGGATAATTTTAGGAATGTTACTGAATTTTAGCGGAAAACGCTCCTGCTTTTTGTAAGGTGTCTTACTGCCAGAAATTGGGCATATCAGCTGCCCATTATTTTCCAGGAATGATTCTGAATCGTTTTTACAGTGTGATCGGTTTTATATTCTCCAAACTTGTGCGTGTATTTACACAGATGCGTGATTTGCTTGAAACAGATGGGAACGAATTTTAAGCATTAAGTATAATTTACTAACAAAAGCGAAAGTCGAAAAATCTTAGCGATTTCCGATAACATAAATAAAACATCGCATATGAAAGAACTTCGTTATAACAAGTACTATAAATTCGTTGCTAGATATTCGCTTAGTATCCCGTCAATTCAGGTACCATACAGAGCAAATTTCGATGTTTCTAGATGAAGAGCATGAATGCTGATTTCGCGAATTCTCCCCTGTTATTATAATGAAACTGGACACGTGGAATAAATAAGTTCCCCTGAATGCATTTTTACATTTTGAAGGATTAGTTTTAAAGTCTGAAGGTTAGTGCGTGTACTTGCACAGTTGCGTGATTCGCTTGAGGTAGAAAGGAACGAATTTTATGCATGTAGGGTACTTTGCGAGCAAAAGTAAAACAGAAAAATATTTTTAGATAGTTCTAAACCGTAGTGGTGTCAAGACAAAAGCATTTAATTTCAAGACATAAGATAGCACTTTGTCACGCTATTTATTTGAAATAGTCTGCGCATTTTCTGCACTGGTTAATTTTGTTTTCATGCTGAAAGGATTATTATTTTTTGATTTTTTTAAAATAAATATTACGAGGAAATTATCTCGCTTAATATTTCATACAGCACAAAGCTTACGGTTTCTACGCGATATTTTATTCATTTTTCCGCTTCTCTACTGTCGTTAAAGTATTCTTGATATAATTACAAGGAAAAAAAAACAGTTTACAACAGAGTATAAGCACATTTTGAAACACTGAACTTGCAGTGAAAAAGTTGTACAACTTGTTTCAGGGAATCAAAGGCTACGGTGCAATTTTGTCTTTTAGAATATTTTACCTAATAATTTTAAGTAAATCAAACCCTTTTTAATGAAAGACCCTTTGATAAAAATTTTATCAAATTGAAGCCAAATATTTGAATGAGTGCAGAATTCTTTGCAAATACTTTTTTAATGCGTTTTCTAATAATTAAAAAAAACAGAGGATGCTTCAATAATACTGTGTAGCTAATTTTATCTACAATATTTCTTATTTTCTTAGATTTTTAGCAACTTTAGTTCACTTTGATCACACTATTATTATATCTAAGCATAGTTTGGTTGATATTTGAATCAGACAGTGTCCCAAATGAAATTAATAGAGTACTTTTTCATGTCACAATCTTTTCTTTTCTCAAATATCTTCCACTACTTTATGTAACATTTTTGTTCGTTATGGTAAGTTGTGCATTATAATTTTAAAATTTCCAATAAACCAAAGTAAACTATTACAAATAATAATTAGAAAATAGATTAGAAATATAAGTTTTAAAAGTGCACTATGTATGCTTTCTGCTATTGACGTCTTTCTGTTAATAAAGCTTGGCAAAGTAAAAACATTATTTTTTCTTTATAGTTAGTTTGATGAAATATTTGACACTTGGAGTTTAGATTCCTCAAGAGCAGTGTGTATGATTATTTTATTTCTTGTTCTCAGGTTAACACAAATGAAAGTTTCAGTCCTTATGACTTCTAGATTTAAGATCAAATAATGAAAAAAAAAAGATTGAAAACCACCATTAAAGTTTCGGGACAAGCTATGATAGAAAATAAAATGGAAAAATGTTAAAATCATAAATACATAACTAATATAACTTTGAGATGATTCTAAAAAATAAGCATAATAAATTCATCAGTTTTTGGACGTTTTAAACTTTCAGCTTCCAAATAAGTCAATGTTGATCAATCATGTAAAAATTACTTTCAAATGTTTAACTTTCTCTTCTAGCTGTGTAAGATGTGTTGCTTAAAAACACATCGTACATCAAAAAAAGTTCCATTGAAACAATAATTCATACATTTTCATTTCTTTAAATATGTGATAAGTCAAAGGAAAAAATGCTTAAGAGACAAGGAAAAAGATGTATTTATGTATCTTTAAATGGTGTTGTTAATGATTCTCATCACATAATATAGGGTGAGCTGATGACAACTGCTAGACCTTTTGTTCGTTTAGAATCGTTTATTGGGTTATTTATCAGTCGTGAGAACATTTTTTTTTCCACAGAGGTAAATCGATTTATTTTTAACTTTAGTTAATGACATCTTGAATTACGGCCGAAAAAGAAATATGCAAGATTTCTTCTCTAATTGTATGTCATGAGAATATGATGTCTTACATTTTCCTGTTTCTGCTTTAAGGAGGGGGGAAGCTTATTAATGCAGCAGATGAAGAATATATATTCTTCTTAATTGAACTGTCTTACTGATTCTTGTAAGACATAAGCTGTATTTAATATGATTAATTAAAAATAATTTATCATTTTAAGCGAGAAAACTAATTTTTTGTTATTGTTTATGATTATCAAATCCCTGAACGATACCCTAAAACGGTAGTTATCTAGCTTGAATAATTAACTTTCAATTATAAATTTTTGAGCTTATGATAGCATCTTGACAAAATCAAGTCTTTTAAACAACAATTCGCTTACACATCATTTTTTCTTTTTCGTATAATTATACAACATTCAATTATACGAACGTCATAGTCTATCCATTTGTCCTATCACTATGTATGAAATTGTTTTTGATTGACATGTAATGATACGTAGTGGCTTTTGGGATCTATTAAGTATTAACCGACAATTGCTATATTCTGACATCAAATAACTGCAAGAAAAAGTGATGCTCATTTCAAACAGAGGGACGTAAATATGTTGTTATACTATTTATCACTAAAATTGTCGTATTTCATCCTGTGTGTGACGGCTCGTTGTCTAGAGCACCTACGAAATTAATGAATCATCACGTTTCGGGAAACACTTTTGTTTGTTCTTGAAGAATTACACTACTTCTTAAATTTTTTTATCAAAAAAATGCTAAAAATATCAGCAAAACGTTGAAAACCATTATTCGGCTAACTACAGAGGTATATTCCTTTATTTTTACTATATTAAGTTTCCATGAGTAGTAAAAAGAAAAAAAGTGCGCCACGGGACGCTCGGCAGAAGTGATAACTTTCATAGAATTAAATTTTGGAAAAAAAAAAACGATTTTTTAAAACTGCTCTAAATGAAAAATAATTTTATTTTTGATCACCATACCATTCAGACTACTTTTAAACGCAAGTTTTGATGTCGGCGCAAAGACAATAGATTAAATGACGCGTTGTTTCTAAATATTTCGTTTATCAGAAAAAACACTCAAACTTACGAAACATTTTAGCTTTTACTCAGTGATGAACAAATTAAATGCTTATTTATTATTTTTGTTTTCTTGGTCGTCCCCAACCCCCGCGTTTCGGAGTCTGCGGGGATAAAGTTCGTTTAAAATATGTACACCTTATCACAGTTCAAAACCCTAAAGCGAGATATTTTTAATATAATTAAGCGCAAAAATGTGTTTGTTTTGAAAATAAATTTAAAGATTAAATGCTGTTTTGTATATATATATTGTTTTCAATGATATTGGTATTATATTGTATTATTAAACTCACCTTTCGTTAGGAGATTGCGTTATGTTGCGACGATCATCCATCTTCTGTTAGATTCATTACTTTTTCTACTATCACTTAACGCTTAAAGCTGACTCAAAGAGTAAAAAAACAAAATTTCCCCGACCATGCGTTCTTCTGTTGCATGCGCAAACGAAAGGAATGCCAGACGAGATTTGCGTATTACGCGCGTTATGTCACAAATCGGTTTACCCTCCCATAAGAAGTTATCACTTCAACTACTGCTACTGATATGGACTAAAATTTACTACCATACACCAAAACCCCGGTCGCAACGTCCAGACTGCAGTTTTGCCCTTGTTATAGACTTGTCAGTACGGAATAGTCAATAACCGAGCAAGGGGCAGTTATCCTCCCACTGAAGCTAAGAATTCTTACACACTGGTTGCTAAAACTTAATTTAGCACCAGCGAGAGTGCCACCAGCCTTAGCTCTAGCTTAAGGGCTGTAAATTACATATTATACCGAAAGATGAGTCGCACCAATGCTTGCAGACTCTCGCTGGTGTGCTAAATTAATTTTAGCTACCAGTGTGCAGGTAATTTCAGCTTGAAAGAGAATATATCTGCCTCCAGCTCCGGAGTGATGACCCCGAAACAAGGAAATAACTGCAACCTCTGTATTTTGTGACCAGAGCTGTTGATACATCTTAGTACTTCTGTTGAATTTATTTCAGTTTTTGAAGCGACATGACAGTAAAATTGAAAAACCAGCAAGTTCGACGTTTCAATGAAAGACGTCTCTCTACTAGTGATTTCGAAACAATTAACTACAAATTCTAAAAATACTTTTAAGTAACAAGAAGTTTCAATAACCGAGGTATTCTGATTTTGAAATTCGAATATTTTCTAAAATTTTCCAAGTTGCTCAGATTTAGGGAAGTTTTATAGATTGATCCAATGTTCACTACTTTAATCTTAAATGCAATGTTGATGGCCCAGAAGAACTACTGGAGGTACACAATACGTTATGTTTTGAAAACTGTATTTTAGCAAGATTACGCAGAAATACTTACATCGAAGTTCCCCCACCAAATTAAGGCATCAAAATTCACGATATGTAAATCCAAAAAAAAAAAAAAAAAAATGCACAGTTCTCATTTCTTCATCACATTATCTTAATTTATTCTCTACATTAAATACGTAGGATTTCTTGGGTGGACACAAACTTATTGTTTTGAAAGATCTTGCTGTACTTAAAGCGAGCAGAAATACTTTGTTGAACGTTTTATTGGATCTGGTCGAGTTACTGCCAAATAAGTTTTTTCGCTTATTAAAGCGAAGGTGGTTCATGAATTTAATATATTTTTACGTATTTAAAGTAGATTAATGATTTTAGAAAATTTAATTTTTTTAAAAACTTTTGTTTGGAATTATTTTCTAAATGTCTTAGAAACAATTAGCTGAAACAAATAAATGTTTTTAAGTTTTTACTGTTTTCAATTATCAAATGCCACTTTCTTGAGTTTAAATTGTTGTCACCTTACTAATACATATGAATTGTAATCTGCCTCATAAGGGTGTATATATATATATATATATATATATATATATATATATATATATATATATATATATATATATATATATATATATATATATATATATATATATATATATATATATATATACAATGCAAATTTAAGACATTAAGGATTGGGCTTGCTTTACACGTATTCGGAAATTATTCCGATGTTACAAATTCAACTAGCTTTAGATTCCTTCTAGCTCAGATTCCAACACTAAGCTTTAGTTTAAATCATTAAAAGCAAACTTTTCTGTTCAACTGTGTTCATTTAAAGAAATCTAAATAATCTTAATTTAACGCGTTCTTTTCACTGTACAAAATGTAGTTTAAAAGTAAAAACAGGAAGGAAAAAGAGAGTTTTTATAATTCTTGAAAACTCACCCATGTGAAGGGGGAAAAGTCCAAGAAAATAAACATAATCAGTCGCACATCCTAAATTTACCAAAATATGAGACTGCTAATGATAAACTTACACTACAATAACTGAACATAACTGAAGAAATAACTTTCCTTTGCTGAAAAGAGTTAAAAACGTAGGTAGTAGAGAATAAAAAAAGGGCAGACGATAAATGAAGGTTATGTACAAATAGAGCAACCTATTAACCCCGTTGGTTTTTTTGAAGTCGCGAGAGAACAGTAATCTCGCGACTTTCAGTTGCGTTGGTCAGCTTTTTACACTGATGAGGAGGCTCCATTGTAGCCTTGAAATAGCTACAGTCGACTCCCGCTACAACGCGATCCGACTAACGCAAAATGGCTACAACGCGATTTTTTCAACAGTAAAGAATTTTTGAGCTAGCGCGAATTCCTCGTCCGCAACATGAAAATTCTCGGAAGGGAACCGCGGTGTGTAAGTTTTTTTCCGTGAATGGACCTTCATCCCTTTAGCATCACTGAGAGCAGAAGTACCCAAACCGTACTAGTCTTTTATTGCTTATATAAAAACAACTGCTTCTCATTTTCCATTAATTTTTTCATTCTAAATGCGAAAGTTAACGAAATATAATGACATCTAAGAACGCTGTTTCATAGTTGGTGAAGATAAAAAGAAAAAGAGAACGTTTCTGACAACTAAAGGAAAGTCAAAGCTTCTCGAAAAGCTGAATCATCATTAGGTATGATGGTATAAGTGAATCTTCCATACGTACAATTAAAAGTCAAGAAAAGGAAATCGATAAAAGTTCATCGAGTAATAGTATTCAAGCAAAATGCAAAAATTATGAAAATGGAAGCTGCTCTTTAATATAAATTAAAGAAACCAGGAAGAGGGGTAATGCCATAGATGGAAACTTTACAAAAGAACCAATGAAGCAACTGTAAAAATATATTAGAATAACGGTTTGATCACGCTGCATAAATCATCATCATTTTTCCTTTTTTTTTAAGTTACAAATATCATTACTGAATCAACTGTACAATACAACTATAGGGCTTACTACATGCTGTACGTACGGTACTAGTTTATTTTATGTCTTTCTTTCCCATTGATCATTGTTTTTGTGCATCATAGCAGTATTTTTTGTTGAATAAAACTTTTTTTTTCTACTACAAATAAAAATTCAGTTCTTTAAGTAAGAAACAGTAATGTATGGTTAAGAAAAGGTTTTTAACTGTTTAAGGTGGTGTTTACAAGTGTCTAAAATGATTGGTTATGCTTATAAAATTTTTTACAAATACCCTTTTCTACAACGCGAAATTTCGACTTACGCGAGGGGTCTTGGAACGCATCCCTCGCGTAAGTCGGGACTCGACTGTATTTGTTGTATTTCCTTCAATATTTGTGCTTTATTTACGTTCGTTTTTCACTTTAATCATTCTTGAACATATTTACGGGTGAAACAAATTATATCTTTGGCTTAGATATTTTATTGTTATCTTAGGTATTTAATTCGTTCCACATTTGAAACTAACTATAGCAAAGAAAAAGCTGCCACAGGTTATAATGTTTTAAAAAAACTACCTTTGTTTGGGATGAGTCGAGTAAAATTCGTCAAAATAAAACATTTTTTTCTGACAGAAATTTTCTTCGCAGTGGAAAATCTTTTTCATGCAGTCCTGTTTGCTTAAAAACACTTAAAAAACCGAAACGAAATGTTACACATGATATTATAGCCTCAGGAAATTGTTTTCTTTTAACGAGGAGTTATGGTAGAAAGAAGTGTAGGCAAAAAAATTATCATTTCGTTTCTAAAGTACTTAGCAAATATGTATATAGCTGAACTGCTTTTTTTTTTTTGCCAAGGATTTTTTTTCTTTTTTTTACGGTTGTTTAGTCATGTTCTTATCCTGTACCTTGTCTATGAGTTGCAATAACTAAACATATACCATTTTTTAAGCATTTTTTTTTTTAATCATGTGTTTTGAAACATTAAAATTAAGACTTGGTGAACTTATAAGAAAAGTCATAAAAGTGAAAAATTATCTAAATGCTTGTTACGTTTGAAATGTACGTGAAGTACATTCTGGTCATAAAGAAAAGCGCTTTTCTGGGTTCAGGCTACTGGTGATTTATTTTGATATGCCGTATGATAACAAAGGATTTATATTTACTTATACATACTGGTCGTTTCTCTAAGGCAATTGCTATTTTTTTAAACCGAAACATTATAAACATCATATTTACAAAGCATTTTCTTAAACTGACCGTACAACTTCATATATACACTAAAATTGCTAAACTGACTTCATTTCAAATACTTTCAAAATATTCAAAATAAAGAAACTAATCACTTTAACAGCATTAAGCTTTGTAAATTTAGAAAAAAATTATATGATATGAAGAACGATGACGCATTAATTATATGCTTTCCTTGTTTCAGAAAGTAATCAAACATTTACTAAGGTCTTTACAAAAGACGAGTGTTTTATTGACTTAAAATCACTTTGATCGAAAACAGACTTTGACAAAGGTGTAAAATTCACCTTGCGAATGCTTCTGTGGCATCGTTATACCCCATTGTATATTCGATAAACACTTTCATTTGTCTATTGATAGAAAATTGCGATTTCTTTAACCGTTGTGTATGTAAACAAACCACGACATTGTGATTCCCTCAGGTTATTCACCCTTCACCGCACTGCTCTTTCTTTCGTTGGTAAAATGTTTTTACTCGAATAGTACAACCAGTCACTTTCTTTAATTCGCAGTTTCACATCTTTTTTTATTGGCAACGTCTTGATATGGAGATATGAAAAAGTGAACGTTACGATAAACAGATGGCTGGTTATATGTGGTTTTTATTATTGTTCAGCACTTTTTCTGTACTTGCTTTTTCCGTCCTAATTTTTATACTTTGCTTCCGGTTGCCGGTTTAAATTTATCTCGGTGAAACTTAACACATTTCTGCTTTTCAATAGTTGCCAGAAACAATGAAATAATAGTAATCATAAAACTAAAGTTTTGTTAATAAATTTGGCACATAAATTTCAAGGCTAAACCTAAGCAAGCATACATTTGTGGGTTCTGGCAATAAAATTATTATATAAACTAAATATAAGCCTTTAAAATAAATATTTTTACTTATGTGAGATTCCTCGTGTGCTAACGGCACAGTGCGTCAGATCGCTCCGCTGTAAAGACTTTTAGACGGACTTATGAAAGGAACGTGTGGTAACAGAGCGAGAAACGAAGATATTGGGGTTGACCAGCGGAAGAAAGGGGAGTGTGTTGTGGATTTTGGCTATTAAATTATTATATAAGCTAAATATAAGCCTTTAATACTAATGTCTTTTATTTATGTGAGGATCCCCGTGTGCTAAAGGAACAAAGCGTTATGCCGCTCCACTGAAAAGGGGTTTGGAATAAGTGGTGTATCGAACTAATTGAACTCCGCTATCGTAGTTGCAGTGACGTCAGAAGCCACTGACGTCACTGAGGAAAAACATCCTCTCAGGAACAGAGGAGATCGGAACGAACGCCGGAGATGTGCGCATTGGCGACACACTCTGTCTTGTATATAGTATTATGTATATAGTAAATGTATCAATTAGAATAGTAAAGTCTAGTATTATAATTCCTGAATGATTAATAATCCATTACATGTTCCAGCGAGCATAGGTTTCCTAAAAAGGAACCATAACAGTGGCGACGAGTGTGTGTTAGGAAACCACTAATGTAGTGCTATAAAAGTTCTCGTTTCAAAAAGGATAGGGTAATTACCCGAAGACGGCTCAAGGTAGGAAATTTATATATTTTTGTATTTTGGGTTGAAAAATAATGGAGGCCCTGGTTCAGGAACTCATAAAACAAAATGAAGCCCTTGTACAAGCTCTCAAGCTTAAAGTGGATACCCCAAATGAGTCAAAAGTGAGAGGGGTCAATTTTGAAAAATATGATGAAATGTCCGAAAATTTTGATTCTTTTATAGAACGTTTCGAGGCATTCTTAGATATTCAAAATGTCCCGAAAGAAAAAAGGGCGAAAACGCTTATATCAAGTTTGTCAGCAAAATTATACAATTTACTGAAGAATCTTTTGTCACCCGACAACCCTGGGAAAAAAGATTTCGAAACGCTCAAGGACATATTAAGAGATCATCTCAATCCGAAGCCATTAATTATTCCTAGCCGTCACATATTTTTAAACCGAAAGCAGAACGAAAATGAGCCGATCAACGCCTACATCGCAGAACTTCGCTCATTAGCAATTCCCTATATGTATAAACCAGATGTCTTAAATATGATGCTTCGAGATGTTTTTGTTAGCGGATTAAGAGATCGAGCAATACTAGATAGATTATTTGAGGAAAATGACCTTGAATTAAATCAAACCTTACAGATTGCTTTAGCGATGGAAAAATCTCATAAATCCACGGCAGAATTAATTGGAAGGCAATCTGGAATTCATAAATATAATGCTGAAAGGAAACAGAGCCAATATCGGAAGAAAAAGTGCTCTGAAGATAAAAATAATAGAAAATGCTCTCGATGTTATGGAAAAAATCATTCTACAGATGAATGTAGGTTCAAAACTTACAAATGCAAATTATGCGGCAAAATTGGTCATTTAGGAAAAGCATGTTTTTCTGCCAAAGCAAATAAAGTTAATAAACCTGTTAAGCAAAAACAGGTGGGTGTAGAAGCTTTTCCTGAAGATGAAGGTACTGATTCCGTGCCTATTTACACAATTCAGTCTGAAGAGTGTACACTGCCTGAACAAGAACAAAGGAAACCTATAATGGTAAAAGTTCAAATCGAAGGCCATTGGGTAAACTTTGAAGCCGATACACGTGGAGCCGTTTCAATAATGTCGCTGAAGAATTTCCGAAAAATTTCAAATAAGAAAATTCAGCTTACAAAATTAATTTTTAAAACCTACAAAGGGGATAGAATTGTTCCAATGGGTTATGTAACGGTAAATGTTACCTATAATGAGGTTACGTACGCATTAAACTGGTATATCGTTAAGGAAAATTTAGATACAATTTTTGGTCGCGAATGGTTGTATAAAATTAAACTAGATTGGAATTCAATAAAAAATTGCAAAGTTGAAACAAATGTTAGTCTTTCTAAATTGTTAGGCGAATACAAAGAGTTATTTAGTGATGACTTGGGAGAAATTAAAAATTACGAGTGCAAATTAGAGCTAAAACCTGACGCTAGTCCGGTATTCTGCAGACCTAGACCCATGCCCTTTGCACTGAAAAATAGGGTTGGCGAGGAAATAGATCGCTTAGAACGCGAAAATATTATCGAAAAGGTACAGTCATAGAAAAAAAAAACGAAACACTTTTAATTATTCGGCCATTTTTCATGCTAGAAAGGAAAAAAAGATGTCATCCGACTTAGTTTAAAGTCTTCTTTAAAACTACGTAGGTAAAATTTTGATAAGGGACCATATACAAAGCAAAAATGAGCCCCTAATTTTTGCTACTTAATTATGTTTAGACCGCAAAATACAGCCAGGATACGAAATTTCACTGCATTCCGTGCAGTAGAACAGGAGTTATTAACGAAAAACGTTTTAGGGACCATCACCACATTGAAAACGCTTCTTTCAAGGTCACGGTTTATCAAGTAACGGAAGGTGAACAATGAAAAGATCGAGATTATCCAGCTCACCTCATGCTTTTTTGAAGTTCTCTTTTCTTCCGTAATCCGATACTTTTTAGCCGATTATGTTGCGGCAAAAAGCGATTTACGGTCGGTTTTTTTTTTTTTTTGAAAAAAAAAAGTAAAAATATTTACTGATTTTTGTCTATCTGCATTAACCTAAGAAAGACGGATGAGGTTTGGCTGGTCCATCGTATAGATCGTTCTTTAGTAAACCGAATAATGACAAATTAAAAGTAATGGAACTTTTTGACTTTTTCTAATATAAACCTATTGGATTCCTCATATAATCATTCAAGCCTCATAGAAATGTAAATATTCAACCTTATACCTAGAAACATGATGTGAATATGTTTGATAAATGTTGAACCTATGTTACAGGTTTATTTTGGAATGAATAAAAAGTCTTTGATTGTAAAATGGAATTGCGCGTTTTTAATTTCGCAGAACATCGGCAGAAGTTTGAGCCATCGCACACAAAAATATAAAAAATATACCGCACAACGTGGGAAGACGCAGCATTAAATAGATTGGAGACACGAGCGAAGCAAGGTCCATTTATTCCGTGAAAACTTGCTCTAAATACATAAAATAAACGAAGTATCAATCTAAAAAATAAAGCAGAAACAGGAGAATATAAATACCCGTTAATGAGCAAACCCTTTTTACTCGAACTTTATTTGGGAAAAATTTGGTTATTTGAATTAACCCAGTGGACAAACACAGTAATTGTTCTAGAGGCTTTTTTGTAATCAAAAAAAGAGAATTTGTTTCAAATCCAAATTTATGCAAAAGATCATAATGCGTGGTATTATTAAAAAGACATAACACAATCGGCGGTTTTAGTTAAACATGTAACATCTCTTAAAACCAATTTAGGAAAGTAATTTCCCAATGCTGTTTCTAGCAACGACATTCGAGATGGTTCAACCTGTAATTTAAAAAAAAAAGTCATTTTAATTTTACCCAAGGTGAACGGAAATCTGACTTCTTGTCATTTCTCCGATTTTGTAACATTACAAACAAAACTTAGCTTTATTTGTTATTGTTTCGCGCACTATATACTTGCACACTAGCATTGTCTGCAGCATCAGGCTGCCGCACCTATAGCAATGCTATAGGCAACATACCCGGCAGGCGGGTTGAACTATCCAGAAGCTACGATTTCGTTCTCGCTGCATATTTCGCAGACTGGAATCGGAACTAAGCGTGTGGGATGCGGAAGTCATCTTATTGAAGCTGAGAGTGCGAATAAACTGGTAGGCAAAGAAAATCTATCTGCTGTGTGTTTACGGCATCTCACTGGTGAGATAAATTTTCTTCATCCACCAGTTTTTAGGCTCTCTCGGCTTCAATGACATGACACCTGCTACATTGTTCGGTTAAATCTAGTTCAGAGCTGTTGTGTTCAATATTAGGACTCACAGCAGCCATGGAATGGGAAAACCAATTCGCAGTGAAGACGCGGGGCGCATTCAGCCCGCGACGTTGGTCCATGTGGCCCGTTGTGTGTTCAAAGAATAAGAACAGGAAGTAGAGTTAGTTCCAGTGTCACAAAGTTGGAGCCGAATATCCAGATATTGGATTCTGAAAAAGATGCATTTAATAAAATAGGCACCCATTAGTTGATAACAATTTTTTTTTTCACTTTCTTTCTTTGACGATATTTTTCCATGTTGTTCAAAAGAGAAGAAAATATTTAGAAATTTTATCATTGTCTTGCGAGAATTATTTTAATGTGAAATGCACGCCAATGACCGAGAAAGTAAATAGAAAAATAGTATTTAAATTATAATAAAGAATAGCCAAAAACTCAACTTAATCTAACACGCAAATTAATGTTTTGTTAAATCTTTGACGAAGTCAAAAAAAAAAAAAAAAAGTTCACAATTAGCCACAACTACTACTTTTGTGCTGAATACAGCTCAAAGCACGCGGCCTACTAATGCGATTGAGATTTCCTCTCCTAGATCCTAACACATTGCAAATTATTCAAACTCTATACAAAAAAAATTAATTCCTAAAAACCAGTAAACTTATCTAAGAGCAATTATTACTTTTTGACCTATTTGGATACTGTTAAAGGAGAAACTTCACACTGTCGGCTATTTTTCGAGTACTTTTTCCCGAATTAGACAAGGCAATAATTTTTCCTTTTAGCAAATTATCACCGGGAAGGGCCACTAATTCTACACTCTATTGCAACATGACTGGCAAGACACTGGGGTTTTGTTGTATGTTTCTGTGAAAAAGTTGTGCATGTTAATTTTTTTGAGCAATCACGATTGCTTATTGCTTTCATTTGACTGTTTTAATGTGATGTCATTTTATTTTCCCACCAGCACCCTCCGCAGCACCATCGTCGGCCGGCCGCCTCACGATGCTGCTCCTCTGGCGAAAACCGTCTCCAGGTCGCGTCAATATCCTACACACACACATACACGCGCTCCTACACACACACATACACGCACTCCTACACATACACGCACTCCTACACACACACATACACACACTCATGCCTGCACAGACACAAACACTCATGCCTACATACACACACACACGAACGCCTACACACACGCGCGTACTCACACATACGAACGCCTACACGCACACGCGCGTACACACACACACGAACGCCTACACGCACGCACATGCATACATACACACACACGCACCCACACGCATGCGCTTACACAAACACACACACACACGAAAGCCTACAATTACGCGCGTACACACACATACGAACGCCTACACGCACACGCGTGTACACACACATACACGAACATCTACACGCACCCGCGCGTACACACACATACACGAACGCCTACACGCACACGCGCGTACACACACAGCACTGCATACACAACACGCACACACATGCGCTTACACAAACACACACGCGCATACATACACATACACGGCTCGTGATTGCGAAAAACATTATTTGAATTCAAGATGCCAAAAATTCAAATTAATATATATATATATATATATATATATATATATATATATATATATATATATATATATATATATATATATATATATATATATATTATTTGAGTTATTGTTTTACAAAAGGCAATGGCTAAACGCAGAAAAAATAAAAAATAAAAATAAAAATAAAAAAAATAATAAAAAACAGAAGTATTTAAAGTATAGCTTTTGATTTAAAAAGTTCTATAAAATATTATTTTATTAGACAATGAAGTAGTGTTTCGCATTATTTACACATTGACGTCTGAACGATATCTACAAAAAACTGACGGTTGCAATATCGTGTTGTTCTTCTGCAGAGACAGCGAATAAATTTATGCATTTAAAAAATTCATAGGCGTAACTCTAATGTAGAAAAACCACGTTATAATTGGTTTGCTTAGTTTGTTGAACAATTTTTTTCTTTTTTTACGAAGAAACCAACTTTCATAATTTCTGTTTTAAAAAAGTATACGGTCCCCTAAAGTAGGAAAAAAGGAATTTTTAAGCATAGCGCAAAAACTACTGAATATTTTGAGCTCAAATTTTGGATTCCCTCATAAAAGCTCTTCTAGATTGTTTTTCTGTCAAAATTTAATATGGTTTCAGATCATATTTTTTTCAAAAAATATTAAAATAATTCATAAAAAAACTAAAATTACATTTTGGGCGTTATAAATGATGTTTTTATTATTGGGTCGATTCATATTTTGATACAAAAAAAACAATCTTTGCCGTGCCTAATCTAGTTTTTGTGTTATGAGTAAAAATATCAAAATACGTTTTAACATTACGAGAGGAATTTTTCAAATTTCGATTCTGAAGTAACGGCTGGATCGAATTAAACAAAACTTTGTATACAAAGTTAAAAAAAGATGCTGATTACAAATATGTGATAAAAAAGGGGGTTCTCATTGAAACATTTGAAGTTGATGCTCGTTTTAATATGAAGACGACCCCTTAACAACAATTTTTTACCATAATTATGTAGAACTTTTTATTCCTGAAACAATGACACCTTACACGTGTCTCTAGTATCAATAGTCTTTGAATACGATCGAGTGTTTCGTTTTTTTTTATATGACTGTACATATTTCGGATTGGGCAACACCGATCGTACCGGTGATTAAATCAAATGGTAAAGTTAGGTTGTGTGCAGATTACTCTGTAACATTAAATAAGCATTTAAAAGTGCAACAACACCCACTTCCTAGAATGGAAGATATTTTTGCATCGCTGAGTGATTGCAAGGTGTTTTCCAAGGTTGATTTCTCTCAGGCATATTTGCAAATGAAAATGCACCCTGAAAGTCAAAAATTGTTGACAATTAATACACATAAGGGACTCTATCTGTGTAAAAGATTAATGTATGGGGTAAATGCCGCTCCGGCGATCTGGCAGAAATATATTGAAAGTGTTTTTCAGGATTTAAAGGGAGTTGAAGTATTTTTTGACGATGCTAGAATTGCAGCTCCAGACGCTGAAACTCATTTAGTAAGATTAAAAGAATTTTTTGAAAGATGCCGCGCTCATGGATTAAAAATTAACAAAGAAAAAAGTAAATTCTTTCAAAACGAAATAGAATTTTTAGGGTACAAGATAAACTCTCAAGGACTATCCCAAACATCTGAAAACGTTAAAGCAATTAAAAATGCCGTGGAACCCAAAAATGTTCATGAAGTTAAATCATTTATGGGGTTGGTAAATTTTTATTCGCGCTTTTCAAAAAAGTTAGCTACACTGGCTTATCCTTTGCATGAGTTAACGAAGAAAGATGTTTCTTGGAAATGGGATAAAAAATGTAAGGAAGCTTTTCAAAGGGTCAAAGACGAAATTTGTTCGGAAAGAATTTTGGCACATTATGACCCGGAACTTCCACTTTTGTTGGCAACTGATGCGTCACCAGTTGGACTGGGAGCAGTATTGTCACATAAATTTCCAGATGGTTCAGAACGACCGCTTGCTTTTGCATCTAAAACTCTTTCTCCGACCGAACAACGGTATTCTCAAATGGACAAAGAAGCCTTAGCTATAGTATGGGCTGTGAAGAAATTTTTTCTCTATGTGAAAAATACCAAGTTTACTCTAATTACAGATCATAAGCCACTACTGGCAATTTTTGGCTCAAAGAAAGGCTTGCCAGTTTTAGCTGCTACACGTCTATTGCATTATGCGTTGACTCTGCAATCATTTCAATTTGACATTATTTATCGTCAAACTAAGGAACACGGCAATGCAGACTTTCTCTCGCGTTTACCTACGGATTCAGAAAAATTGGCTATACATGATGATATTGATATCTTCCAGTTACATCAAATTGAAACGTTGCCGGTGACAGCGAAAGATTTAGCCAAAAAACTGAAAGGGATGAAGAACTCACTCCGTTATTACGAATCCTGGAAAGTGGAGGTGAACTGAAGGGAAGGGAGATGGAATACAGCCTGCAAGATGGTTGCATAATGTATGGGCAACGTGTATGCATTCCGAAACTGTATAGAGAAAGAATTTTAAATGAACTGCATCACGGACACTTAGGTGTAGTCAAAATGAAAACAATCGCGAGATCATACGTATTCTGGCAGGGAATCGACAAGGACATTGAAAGGGTTGCAAAAAACTGTGAAGATTGTGCAGTTAACAAAACTGATCCTCCTAAAGTAAAAGTACACCATTGGGAGTACCCTAGCGCTCAAATGGATAGAATTCATGTTGATTTCGCAGGCCCTATATTTGAACATATGTTTTTAATAATAGTTGATGCACACTCAAAATGGCTAGAAGTATACCCCATGAAAACTAGCACTACTTTCAAAACTGTCGAATGTTTACGTGATTTCTTTGCTCGCTTTGGACTGCCGATCATGTTGGTAAGTGACAATGGTCCACAATTTACGTCACAAGAATTTCAGGCATTTCTGAAAGTTAATGGCATAAAACACAAACCCACAGCACCGTTCAAACCATCAAGTAACGGTCAGGCCGAAAGGTATGTTTTTACTGTAAAGCAATCTTTGAGAACTATGAAAAATTATCCTGGAACTCTTAGACAAAAGCTGAGTACCTTTCTTATGCAATATAGGAAGGCCCCCAACATGACGACATTACAAAGCCCAGCTATGCTCATGATGAAAAGAGAAATTCGTACAAGGATCGACCTGGTTAGACCAGATCTAAAGAGCAGAGTCGAGGAAAGAGTTCGCAAAGGAACTTATGAATTTTTGGATAGAGGATGCAATGTAGGAGATAAGGTTGCAGTTAGAAACTATCGTCAAGGCGATAGAAAATGGCGATTTGGAACTGTAAAAAGCAAAGACGGCCAACTACATTACACAGTAGATGTGAATGGTCAACTCTGGCGACGTCACATCGACCAGATGCGTGACGGGGGAGACATTGAAGACGTCGACTGAGTGCGCCGACCATCCTTCCGGAAAAGATCCAGTGACGTACGTCCTGAAAGCGGTCCAGCCGACAACGACAACAGCAATCTCCAGGGAGACCGGTCCATGCCTTCGGAGATGACTGATGTCCGGCCAGGATCTCCAGCCGCCATACCTATGGCAGTTACCAAGATGCCAGGAGAGCCATCAGCTGCACCTGTTCCACTTAGACGTTCCACCCGCGCGAGAAAAGCACCAGATAGACTGGGCTACTAAAGATTAAAAAGGGAGGAATGTGGTGTATCGAACTAATTGAACTCCGCTATCGTAATTGCAGTGACGTCAGAAGCCACTGACGTCACTGAGGAAAAACATCCTCTCAGGAACAGAGGAGATCGGAACGAACGCCGGAGATGTGCGCATTGGCGACACACTCTGTCTTGTATATAGTATTATGTATATAGTAAATGTATCAATTAGAATAGTAAAGTCTAGTATTATAATTCCTGAATGATTAATAATCCATTACATGTTCCAGCGAGCATAGGTTCCCTAAAAAGGAACCATAACAGAATAGACTTTTGGATAGGACGAGTGGCAACAGGACGATAGAAGGAGAAAGTAAGTGCAGAAAAAGTCTTGAAAAAGAAAGATAGCATTAGTTTGTTAGTCAAATATTTTAAACGTACTTGCTTTACCTAAATATATATTTTAGAAGAACGTAAGAAAGTAAGGCGACAAAAAGTTTTTTCGTTTAAAAAACTTCAAATCATTGTTTAAAATGAAAAAACTTTGAAATAAAATATTTAAAAACATTTAAAATATAAAGACTTTTTCATCAGCTTGATTCGTCTTAAAAAGTATGAAATAAAATAAGTATTTAATTTCTTGATTATATTGCTCAAAAATTACAGCTCATCTTAATATACTTATATTTACGTTAATGCTAAAGGAGCGAGTAAAGTTTAAATTAAAAATTTAATAGAAGAAATAGGCGGTACAGTAAAAGCTGTTCGTATTTTGTTTTCAAACGTTGCGCTTTATGTGCGATGATTATTGGTTTTATACATTTTTTAGCGCAAGGAGTTTTCGATAATTTTTTCATAAGGTACTTTTATTTATTATATAAAATGTAATGTCCTATGTTTTACGTTAAGGTTTTTTTATGTTTTTTCAATTCTTAGCTTATTTTTCTTACACGATCATAACCAGAAGAAAATACAAAAATCTCTTCCTAGTTCATTCTTACCCATATCAGAAAACAATACATCAACTTCGAAAGTATGCATTGTTTTGAAAGTTTATCGCCTTTTTCAAGATTTTTCGTTCTGCACAGTTCCGTAAAAATGTGAAAGAAATGATTTAGAAATTCTTCCCTTCTTTTCTTTCCATTGCTTTACTTCGTGCCAAGACTGTAAATAAAGAACTCCATAATTTCATGCAGCTAGTACAACAGTGCAAAAAAGCAATATTTCAAACGAAAGCCTTCGAATAACAATGAGCCGTCCAACATAATGCTTCGTGTGAACATAGAACTCAGTGTTAATCTTTCAATATGGCTGTTTGCGGAGAATATTCATGGGATCTTCAACATGTAAAATAAGAGATTCAGAAGAGAGGAAACTTTTTCCCCAATATACCGAATACTTAGGATGGAGGGAGTCATTTTTTTCCATCAGGATCTGCTGCAGCATCCGTTTCTTCTTTCTTGAGGAAAAATACAATACAATATGCCCGCCGAGTGTCAGAATGTATTTTGCTTAGAGAAAAATATGGACTCTGATACAAATTTGTTTCTTTATGTGTAGAGACGTGTGGTAAGAAATAGAAACATTGATGGTTGTTTTGGAGATTATTTTTGATAAAAGGTATGGAATGAGAAAACAAGAGAGAAGAATGTTCTCATCTTATTTCAGCCATAAAGAACAAGGGGAGAAGGGAAACTTTTTTTGGTAATATTTAAGCCAGCTGATTTTAAGCAATGAAACTATTTTATATTTTACATAATGCGCTATGATATAACTATCTCATATGTTTATGAGCCATACTAGGCAAATATTTAATCATGATTTCGATCATTTTAATGAAACGCACTAGTACAGCGGTTCTTAAACTTGGGTTGCAACCCTAGGAGAGCGTAGAAAAATTCAAAAGGAGGCGTAAGTGAATAAAAGATGAAATTAAAAGAAAATCAATTCTGTGCTTACATATAATTAATAATTAACAGTGTCAGCCCTCTCATTGATGTTGTTAAAGTTAGCCAACTTGACCAAAATCCCAGATTACCCCAAAAAAGTTTTCATTTATTTCTCTATATGTTATAATACTAATTTGTTAAAAATCAAGTTTTGTCAAGTAATAATAAGTTTTGAGCGTGAATTTATCTAAGTTCTTAGTAAACAACTAGCTTCAGTTATATTATTAAGCGTCAGTTTCTTAGTGTTATTTTTGTTTTGACCACATATGGGGCGGGGGCAGGGACGGGAGGGGGAGGGTAGTTAACCTCATTAATGCAAACCAATATATGAGCATTCAAGTAAATTTATAACAATGTTTTATTTTTTTAACTAAATTATGACTTTTTTATGTTTTCCAGTTAATTCGTAGGTAGATGATGGGGCACTTGTAAATACAACATCTAGGAGCACATGTTTACGGTTCCCATACCCTTTATTTTAAATTTTTATTAGCTTAAAAGTGCTAAAAATGTATGAATGTTTGCAATTAGTATTCTACTATCGTTTTGTAAATTAATTGTTACTCTTATTATGCATTTAGTTATGACATTTTGCGTCGCTTGTAGAAATAACTATTTACAGAAAAATCGCCAGTAGAAAATCAAAAAATGCTGTTTTGTTTATGTAAATATATGATGCATAATAAAATTCGGAAAAGAAGAAGACAATAAACGTATTCTACAATTTCAGTAATACTAAAAATGGAATGTAAGTATTGACTAAATACTGAGTTTTTTTTTTCTTTCTCACGCCCATTTTGTATGTATGTGTGTTTATTTTAAATAGAAGAGAATGAAATACTTTTTGAGTTCATAACTTATTTAATAACTTCATATTCTTATGATAAATGTTTTTTCTTGTTGATGAAGTAACTTCTCATATTATAAGTAAATATATACTATGAGCTGTATTTTTTATGCTAGCAGTTGGACACAGCTTATTAATAAAACTAATAGTTTAACTGATTACACGAAAACGATCATGTATTGTTATTTTCGACAAAGAACCGCGTTACGTGAGAGCACTGTATATGCTGCCATCGGTACATCATGGTTTTCTTTTTGTTATACAATTTGCTTTTTATGCTATTCACTTTTTTGCGCCAAGACGTCTTGAGGGGCAGCTCAGATAAGATTGTCAGTGGTATAAGGATTATTTTAATCACAGACGCACGATATGCTCATTGCAAAAAAAAAAAAAAAAAAAAGGGTAACCTTACTCCATAAAATATCGGTGGCAGCAAAGCTGCCTCCACTTGTTCTGGAGTAACTTAACTGATATAACTGGTGTGCAGTTACTCATCGCTTGCGGAATGTTACACCATGGCAATGTAGTGGTAGCGTAACATGTCACCAATTTATGCGTAAGGTTACACAAGAATTTTCGGGTGCACCTTCTCTCTGCACCTTCAAAGGAAATTAGGTAGGTTTAATGTAATTGATCAGAACTTTCCTCAGCTAATAAAAAAGTTTCAAAAGCATAAATAAAACCAAGACAAAAGTTAATACAGAATTGCCTGCAATTCTGTAGCTATCCAAAGGCTTTTTTTTGCTCTCATTGGGAGCTTAGTCAACCTGGACAGAACGTAGTCGAATTAAAGCCGATATACTTATTAAACACGCTCAATCACTCTTTAAACCGGTAGCTAAAACTATTTTCCGCGACAGTGAAAAGTTTTCAGTCGTGCAACTTGTAGCAATTCAGGAAACCTTTTTGAAAATATACTTTATTTTACGGGGATGAAGACCTGTGAAATCCCGAAACGTTCCACGGAAATACGCAGAGCAAGAGTTATTTCCGCTTGGCCACAAAGGCCGGTTTTCGTTTTACTATTACGAATTTACCAGTTCTGCACTGACGTTGATCTCTACGCATGCGCTTTGAATTCTACTGACTAGAGGTGAGCACTAAAGTGCAAGGTTCCTCCAACAATTTGAGTTTTTAAAAATATGATACTACACATTCCAGAATTCGTGTAACGCTACACCCATTAATACTGGCTCCCTTCCACAAATTTTTTCGGTGCTTAGACGGAAAGTCCATTACTGATAATAACATACGTTGATTTCTTACTTAAACTGAATTCTTGGTGAAAATTTCGTTGCTACAGATTCTTAACAATTACATTTCGCTAGTTACATCAATACATTATACAATAACACAACAAGGTCGTGATGTTAGGGCTAAAAATCACGCAGAGTATTAATTCGTTTCCGTAGTTTACTGATATAAAATCGTGTGCTGCAGAGCATATTATTTTCAAAAACTACACATTTATTCCGAATTTCATGTTTCTAGAGCATCGCAAGAAAACACAGCGCAACCCTCTTAAATGCATGTATAAATATACATATCTAACAAAAGTTAAAGTTTACTAGCTGCGTGCCCGGCGTTGCACGGGCTACTTAAAAAATGAAAGAGATGTCCAATTGATGTTTTTGTATTACTCTGACATCAGTTTCTAAAGCGCTAAGGAGTAAATAAATACGCGTAAGGCAAGGTTTTCAAAATACCAATAGAGCATATTTTTGGAAAAAATCTCTTTAACGTTAATCATAGTTATCATGATACAAGTTATGAGTATTTTCAATTAGCACAAAAGATGAAAATATGTGCATTTTCAACTATAATCTGTGCTCACTTTAAACTGAATTAAATCTGATAGACTATATGTAAAATATGTATGTACCATTACATTCAGCTTTTTACATAAAATGACACACACTTTTTGGTTGATTACGTGAAACTAAAGCACCAAGACTTACTAAATACCAATGAGCATTAATTTAATATCAAGTCATCAGACTCCAATTAAGCTTTAGTTAAAATCCTTAAAAACAATCTTTTTTGTTCAACTCTGTTTCGCTTAAAGTAATCCAAACTATCTTAATTTAATGTGTTCTTTTAACGATACAAACTGTATTTCAAAAATAGAAACAGGAAGGAAAAAGAGAGTTATTACAATTCGAAAACTCACCTATGTGACGGTAAAAAGTCCAACAAAATAAACATAATTAGTCGAATATCCTAAATGTACCAAAATATGAGGCCGGTGAATGATAAATTTACACTACAATCAATAAACTATTACTAAAGAAACATTTTTCATATGCTGAAAAGAGTTAAGAACGTTGAATGTAAAAAATAAAAAAAGGACAGACGATAAAATAAATACTATGTCCGAATGGAGCAACCAATTTTAAACTAATTTAAAATAAAATTCTAGATGGAAACATTGTTTTAATATTTGGACAGCAGCCAAAAAATTTTCTTTTAAAACTATTTTTAAAGTTTTATTTGCTCACCCATTTGCAAAATGGCAACAGGAAAGAAATAACAATTCCTGAATAACGTTACGTTAATTAACTTTTTAATTAATATATCAGCTAATTAAAGTCGCACAATTACGAGGTTGGTCCTATTGTTTTTTCTTTGGAAAATTTTGAATTGATCGGTATCTCGTTTGACTCTCGATTCGCAGCGGTTCTCGAGAAGATCGATCTTCAGACAGACAGACAGACAGACGGACGCGAACAGATTTTAATATTATAGTGCATAATTTTGCGTGCTTAAAATCTTCAAGAATGAACATATAACTATGTCTAATTTTCAATTTTGAGTATATGAATGTTATTAAAATGGGTGATTACACTCATTGTGCAGGTTAATCATTCCCTCGGAAAAAAAACCATGTTTATTTCCTTACTTTAGTGTAAACAGTGGCATCAGTAGGTTCAATAAATATTATCTTGAACTCTCGTCAAAGATTCACTTTCATTTAATATCTTACAAACACTAGGTTGTCTCCATTCCTTTTTTTTTCTGCCTCTTAAGAAATATTTCAATTCCTAAGACCAACCTCTTACGCTTTTTACAGAACTACTTGGCAATTATGGATCGTTGGAAGATTTGCAGCTCTAAACGGGTTTCGAAAAAGTACGATATAGTTGGGCAATAGTTAAAAGTAAACACCCGTCAAACCTCCATAGCTTTTGAGGGATTGTAACCCAGGATTCAAGGCTTTTAAGGTGGCACTAAGTTGGTTAAAGTTTGACGTTTCGTTTTTCAGGCTACACATCGCTATTTTTGCCATAACACTACAATGTATCTATTAAAATTAAACTGCAAATTAATGCCACAACAGACGTCAAATTTATGGTAACAGAAAAAGAAATGTAATCAAAGGCAATAATCTAAGTGGAAAATACAATTCCTATAAACATTAGTCATACTAGTTGTAAGCTCTCTAGTGAGATTAAGGCAAATAGTCTTATCTTCTAATGTAGCTTTCGTATTCCAAACTGAAGTGAACTTTCATCTTATTTCCCACAGAAACTCGCGCTCCACATCATCATAACATGATTACACAAATTTGGCGTTGAAATATTAATGTTCTTCTCTTGTAGTATTAATTAGAGGGCTCAACAGATTAATAACATAATAACTATGAAGTGCTTAAATATGTGAATATGTTTAAAGGTAGACGCGTTATATATTTAAAATAGAAATTGTACAACATATTTTACAGATGCAGTTAAAACAAGCTGATTCCAGATAGATATGAAAAATACAGTTTTAACATTAATAAGATATGTTTTTTTCGTACAAAATAAAGAAAGAATAGATTAATTAAACAATGGCAGAGCCTGCATCACGAACCCTCTTCGTGGGCACTCCTGTACAAGATAATATCTGCACAGCAAGCTGAGTTTGTGGGGTACTTAATCTTTTGAAATGCTAATATTTTTTAAAAGGTAAAAATGACACTAAAATGGCATTTTTATTATACGGGTTGCCGTCAGATTTCAGAATAAGTGACTTATAACTTAACCGTACATGATAATATAACTAATTTCGTTCAGACATATTTATATGATCACTGCAATTTCATTCGTTTTGTTGTATTCTTGTAACAAAAAACTTCAATGCAAAATAAAGTGCAATTTTTATTGTGCTGCAAAAGTATCAACCCCCTTTCCCCCCCAAAAGCGAAGATGCCACCTCTCAAATCTTACGAAGCATCCCGTCTAACAAAGGGACCCCGCAAAAAAAGATAAAAAACGCCGTATTACCCTCGACCTCCTCCCCCATTTGGAACAGCTTAGCCTGCACCACGAACCTCCTTGTGATCAACCCAGTAATTTATAAATGAATGAGAAAAATAAGATTTATTGACCGAAAATTTTGAGAGTAACCATTTCAAAAATCAGTGCTTCTTAATTTTTGAAGTTTTATTCAGCTGGTTATATCACCAAAATTGCCATGCAGAGATTTCTTAAAAATATCTTTTGAAAGTTTCACGCAGAATTGTTTTCTTAACCGACTATTTGAGACTATTTAAAAACATCTTCGCTTGGTTTTGCACAATTATTCTGGCAATTAGTTAAAATTGTTTTGCTTTCATAAAACTAAAAACACCAAGTCTAGGAGGTATGACAGTTAATTTAACTTAGTAAAACATCCTCACGTTTTGTGTTAAGCCACGTAGTTTTAAGTAATTTTCCTGTTTGTCAATCGAAACTCCTATTTTCTTTCTTAGTGATAATTAACTTATAAATTAGAAGCTCTCCAATTAATGATATATGTGTGAGGAATAGAGAAGAATCAATATCTGCCAAATTTTATTAACTCCTAAAATATTTTTACTGCATTTCCTTACCGCTGATTTTTACAATTAATGGCAAAATATAAAACGTTTTTCGCCAATGTAGTCTTACTTTAAATGTTGCACCTAATATTTCCTATTTCGTCATATTGTTCGTTGTTTTCGATACATTGTATTTTAAACGTGTCAATATGTAAAAACTAAAAAAAATATATATATATTTTGGAGAAACATTAATGTTTTAAGCCTTTTTCAAAATGTGAACTAGATAAAAAAAGGCAGTTTTTCAATTTTTCCTTCTTCAAATAAACTTCTTTATGCATCAGAAGAAAAACAGGTTTTCTGCCAACAAATCAATAAGGGCTTCTTCCAATGGATAAAAAAGTACATGCTCATTTTTAGGGCGTTCTATTTTTAGACGGGACGGCTTCTTTTTTATCTTTTAATATCCTCCTTGGGGGTTTAGATGGTAGGAAACGACGTTGTAAACCTACATTATGAGCAAAAAGTTATTCAGGTGCATCTGCAGAATACTCACGGTAGAATATACTTTACTTAGAGTCAAAAAGTGTAGCAGAATAACTGTTTTTATGGTCTTAAAACTTAATGCATAGCATGGCCCGGAGACACCATGTAAAATTATACTGACTGCAAAAGTTGAAACATTAAAAAATATTTAAACTGAATAAATTAGACTTACGTAATCGTTTTACCCAACACATAACATTCAAAAAATAGTTTCTGTGACATTCATGACACAAATGTTTTTCGAGCACTTATACCTACTAGATTTTTTCTTCTTCCTCCTCTTGTTTGATTGTACTTGGTAATTTTAAAGTAAAAATATGAAAAATAAAGTATTAAAATGTATGCTATGGGATAATTTACACGTGAAAATTTATTTGAGCAAAACCTTTAGCCTCATAAAAAAGTAATTGTACAGTCATTGAAAAAAAAAAAGGAAACACTTGTAATTATTCGGCCATTATGCATGCGAGAAAGAAAATAAAGGTGTAATGCGACATGGTTTTAAGTTTTCTTTAAAACTACGTGGATAAAATTTTGATAAGGGATCATATACAAAGTGAAATGAGCACGAAATCTTGATTTTCAAATCGGAACCCCTATTTTTTTGCTACATAGTTTTCTTAGACGGCAAAATGCAGCCTGGGTACGAAAATTCATTGCATTCCGTGCAGTAGAACAGAAGTTATTTAAGAAAAACGATTTAGGGACCGTCACCACATTGAAAACGCTACTTTCAAGGTCAAGGCTTATCAAGTAACGGAATGTAAACAAAGAAAGAATCGTGATTATCCTGCTCAATTCATGAAGTTCTCTTTTTTTTTTTTTGTAATTCGATGCTTTTTGATAATGTTGCGCCACAAAGCGATGTAGGGTCGAAAACTTATTTAAAAAAAAAAGTTACAATATTTACTGATTTTTGTCTGTCTGGATTAACCTTAGAAAGACGGATGGGGTCTCGCTGGTCCCTCGCATACATCGTTGTTTAATAAATCGAATAATGACTAATTTTAAGTAATGGAACTTTTTTGACTATTATATGAACCTATTGAATTGCTTATTTAATCATTCAGCTATTAGCCTCATAGAAATGTAAATATTGAACCTTATACCTAGAAAAATGATATGTTTGATAAATGTATTGTACCTGGTGTTACTGGTGTATTTTGAAATTAATAGAAAATATTTTAATGTAAATTGGAATTCGCATTTAATTTCGCTGACATTGGAAGAAGTTTGGGACATCGCATAGAAATATATAAAAAATATACCTCACAACGTTGGATGACGCAGCATTGAATAGATTGGTGACTTGAGCGAAGCAAGGCCCATTTAGTCTGTGAAAATTTGCTTTAAATACATAAAATGAACAAAGTATCAATCTAAAAAATAAAAGAGAGGCAGGAGAAGATAAATACCAGTTAATGATTTAAAAAACGATAATTTGTTTCAAATCCAAATTTAATGCGAAAGATCACAATTCATGGTATTATTAAAAAAGCATAAGGCAATCGGCGGTTTTAGTTAAACATGTAATGGCTCTTAAAAGCAATTTAGGTAAGTAATTTCCCAATGCTGTTTCTAACAACGAGATTCGAGATGAATCCAACCCGTAATTTAAAAAGACAAAAGTTATTTTAGCTTAAACCAAGATGGACCGAAACCCGACTTCTTGCATGTTCGTATTTCTCGCATGTCGTAACTTAGCACATGCAAACAAAACTTAGCATCATTTGGCTTTGTTTTGCACGCCATACACTTTCATGAGAAGAACTTCTTTTGTAGTCACTAGGACTTACCGTAGATGTGACAGCCTAGTTCTTCACTAGGCTGTCACATTTACGGTAAAATTACACGCAACACATCTACAACCAAGTTAGTCTTTCCAGAGGCTGCAATTTCGTCCTTGCTGTGAACTTAGCATTGTGGATTCGGAATTGATCGTGCTGAAGGCAGAAGTCATCTCATTGAAGCTGAGAGTGCGAACAAACTGGTAGGTAAAGTATATTTATCTGCTGTATGTTTACGGTCTTTCGCTGGCCAGATAAATTTTCTTTACCCACCAGTTTGTTGGCATTCTCAGCTTCAGTGACATGAGATCTGCTTCTTTGCTCGATCAATCTCAGTTCAAGGCTATTATGCTCGCTGTTGGGATGCATCAGAGCAGTTTCAGATGGGATAGCTGAACGTTTAGTGTATTGCAGTGATTACGCGGGTCACTTTCAGCCCGCGAAAAAGGACTGTGTGGCCCCTTTGATTGCTGAAAGTAAGAAATCCAAAAACGCGATTAGTTTCAATGGCATAAAGTTGGAGTCAAATATTCAGAAATTGGTTTCTGAAACACTTGAATAAAATAGGCATCCATTAGTAGTTGATAACAATTTTCAGGAAACTTTCTTTTTGTTTCATATTTTTCACTGTTATTTTAAAAAAGAAGAAAATTTTTTCAAATTTTATCTTTGGCTTGCGAGAACGACTTAAATGTGAAATGCAGACATTGACTGAGAAAGTAAATAAAAGATAGTATTTAAATTATATAATTAAAATAGACAAGAACTCAAATTAATCTTACATCCAAATTAATGTTTTGTTAAATCTTTGACAAAGTTAAAAGAAAAAAAAAGTTCACAATTAGCTAAAACAATTACTTTGCAAACATAGTTCGGCCTCAAAGCTTACTGACATTTCTCTTCTAGATCTTAACATATTGAAATTTTTTCAAACACTTTACAAAAAAAAAAAAATAATAATAATAATAATAATAACGATTCCTAAAGATCAGCAAACTGATCTAAGAGCAAATATTTTCTATTGACATATCTGGATACTGTTAAAGGAGAAATTTCACACTGTCCGCTATTTTTCGCGTGCTTTTTCCTGTTTTAGACAGGGCAATAGTTTTTCCTTTAAGCAAAGTATCACTGAGACGAGCCATTCTACACTGCCTATTAGTCCAGTTAAATTAGGTCGAAAAAGGGTCGAACCTGGACATTCAAAAAAAAGAATGTGCACCTATACCAAATTGTTCAGTATCATGAGCAGATAACGTACCAAAAAGTCCCAAGAGTTTGAGCGTCGGGTTTGGGAGTTATGGAGGGGCAGAGAGGGGGCTCAAAATGCAGATTATTGCTTTATTTCAGCTGTATTTCCAACACTATTCGTTTTATTGAAACGGTAATTGAATATAAGTTGAATATGGAACAAATTACAAACACTGCAAGTACTATTCTTACACACATTCGTCATTACGGGGGGAGTTTACCCCCCTCCCCCCGCACCCTCCCCTCCCCTTCGGATTTTGAGATATATACATTGTACAAATGCAAAAGTTTCATTGCAGGTATTTTATTATTTTTTATGACATTTTCCAGTGTATTCCCTTTGCCCCCCCCCCTCCATGAGTAAATGAAATGACGGGCCTAATCATACGTATCTGAATCCCAAATAATGTTGACACTTATTTGTTCATCGAATAAGAAAAAAATTCCGAAGTGCATTCTCTTTGGATTTTTTAAAGAAGTGCTATAGAATATGACATTTCATAGATTCATTTTTGCCGATGAATATTATGCTAAGAAAATTAATAGTAATCCTATATTTAAAGTGTTTTTTTTTTCAGTTATAAGTTAAAATGGCGTAGAGACGGCATTGAAATTTAATTCTCCTGTACGCAGGCTCGAATCTACGTACCTGCAGACCCAGCAATGCGGGGGCCTGTTGGGGAGGGAGGGCGGTAAAGGGGGGGGGGCTTTAAACCAAAAAACTTTAAAAAACTAAATAAAAACCAATACTTGAAATTTAAAAGCTGAAGATGTTTTTGTAATCTTTTAGTGAAAATTTGAGGAACTAAAGAGAATCTAAACACATAGTATTACTTATGAACTTTAGCGAACCTTAATTAATAAAAATAGTTTAACAGGAGTCACCAAGTTTTGAATTTGAAACAAATTCCTTTTAATAATAAAATATACTATGCACAGAAATAATCATTAAGAATCCTCAAAGTTTTAAAATATAGAAACGAAAGCACACACACACACACACACCACGGTTCTAAAAATTTGAAGGACAAAAACAGAAGAAAATTTGGTGGTCTGGCGATTGCAGTTTTTGCATTGTAGGTACTGCTCTGTACGTCTGTTTTTGGGTCTCAGTGTGAATCGGATGTCGGAATGAATGTTGAATGTATAAAAAAGGTTAGTTTCTGAAATCTGAAAGGTAAGACGTTGCGCCGTAAGCGCAGGGCTTGATTACCCAAAAGGCTCGGGAAGCTAAAGCTCCCCCTCAG
Source organism: Uloborus diversus (assembly GCF_026930045.1). Classification (NCBI taxonomy): domain Eukaryota; kingdom Metazoa; phylum Arthropoda; class Arachnida; order Araneae; family Uloboridae; genus Uloborus; species Uloborus diversus. The sequence goes on along the minus strand of NC_072733.1, from coordinate 14,056,202 downwards.
AATTTTCAGGAAGCCCAAAAATTACTGAAAAAATGCTTAAAAATTTTAGATTCAGCTTTTAAAGGTACTGCAAACATTAGAACTGGTTCGATCAAATTTGGCCGAACTATTACAATGTACTTTCATAACAATTTTGTGACAAGAAAAATCTGTTTCAGCAACTAAAGACCCTTTATTGTTTAGAATTTCAGTGAAAACGTATGTAATTTACAAAAACTCTATCAGTCGGGTAGGAGGAAAGGTTAAACATTGATCTGAATTTTGCTGTGTCACTTTTAAAAATAACACATCTAGCAACAGTGAATTTTACTTAAATGTGCGTTGAATTTTTAGAAAAATTTCCAACACAGAATTTGTGAGGCCCTGAAATGAGAAGGAGCTTTCCCACTTCAGAGGTTAAAAATAATTTGTGTTTTCTCTTCACTTTGCAGATTTGCCGCTTCTATTCCTATAACTTCTGTTGAGTGCAGAAAAAAAAGTAAATGCACCATAGGATAGAACTCATTTAAACGATGTTTGTTTTGATTTTCAAACGCAATTGTTGGCATTTTTCAAGTTAGAATTGCTTTTCTCCTTGGAACATTTTCAAAAGTAAAAACAGACTTTTGCTTCCAAATGTATAATATGTTATGTTTCTGAAAAGGTTTAAGAAAAAATTACATTTTACTTTCATTTAAAAAAGGAAATGACAAAGAATCTCTGATTTTTTAAAAACCTTTTTTTTTTTTTTTTTTTGGCAAGAGCAAAGATTATACTTGCAAATCTCCACCCCCCTCTCTTCCTGTAGTTGAAATACTAGCAAGTATGTCCCTAGCGGTGCTGCTTCGGTTCTAAAAGTAGCCATCAATTTTTGACACTTGGATTCGATCATTTACGGAAGTTCAGTGTACTATTTTCGCTCAACGTTTTTAATTGAGATCGTTCATAATCTTTCAGTATTTCAGACTAACAATCAATCGAATGCTGATGAATAATCAATTCTTGTATCGCAGTCAAAGTTCGACAAAGTGTGTTTAACGTCTGTTCTTATCTTTTTACATTTCAATCCGACCCGCTTCTGTTCTTCTTGGGGACATAACATAAATATATTTTCTCTTTACTTCAAGAAAAATGTAGGTTTACACTTTTGAACTTACATTTCCATTAACGTGCTACTTTAAAAGAATGTAAAAACCTTTTTGTCTCCAAATTTAGGTATTTCTGTGAAAGTTTTGCTTACAAATGAAATTGAAGAACAAAATTAAAATGTTGAAAAAGCCGCATTACGGTACATTCTTCCGTGGTCCTAAAAAATTTGTCCCGAATGTATGACTATAATGTTAGCAAAAGAAAAATGAGCTAAAATGGCAGAAAATGTAAACGTGAAATAAAATCGGGAAAAAAGTGACACACTAAATATGTGTTTTTGTTACAAGCATATAATTCCCATTATTTAAATTATGAAATTCTAACTAAGAAGTTAAACGTCATTCATACAAAATCCAGCGTCTTATAAACTCGGCCAATGAAGAGTTAAAGACGTGGTTTAATCAATGAATAACCAGGAAATTAAAACCTTTTATGAAATTTTGAAGACTGAATAATAAAGAAGTAAAGTGTTTCAATTATCAAAACTAAACATTTTTGAACGAATCGTTCAAATTACGGTAACACATGGTGAGGAACAAGACAAAGCTAAAAACCACATGAAACCTAAATCTGGATCATGTTTTTAAAAAATTTCCCTGCATTCAATTTAATCTGGTACAATATTTGTCAGAAATAGACAATGAAATGTCTGAGAAACACGTCAAAAATTTGTATTTTGACCCGATTTAGTCCGTCATTTCATTAACCTGGGGGGGGGAAGGAGGGGTAGCAAAGGGAATGTACTCAAAAAATGTTATTTTAAAAACAGTAAAACACGAGCAAGGAAACTTTTTCATTTGTACAATGCATATCTCAAAAATGCCCCCCCCCCTCAAAGACAGATCTTTGCAAAAAATATTACTTGTAATATTAGTTATATGTACCATATTCAACTTTTATTCAATTACCCTTTGATTAAAACGAATAGTGTTGGAAATACAGCTGAAATAAAGCAATAATCTGCATTTTGAGCCCCCTCTTTGCCCCCCCCCATAACTCCCAAACCCGACGCTCAAACTCTTGGGACTTTTTGGTACGTTATCTCCTCATGGTACTGAACAACTTGGTATAGGTGCACATTCTTTTTTTTTGAATGTCTGGGTCATGACCTAATTTGACTGGACTATATTGCAACATGACTAGCAAGACAATGAGGTTTTATTGCATGTTCCTGCAAAAAAAAGTTGCGTATGTTACTTTTTTTTTCAAAGTTATTGTTTTACAAAAGGATTATACTGCAATGGCTAAACACAGAAAAAGAAAAAAAAAAAAAACAGAAGTATTTTAGGTGTAGATTTTAATTTAAAATGTTCTATAAAATATTGTTTTATTAGACAATGAAATAGTGTTTCGCATTATTTACATATTGACGGTCAAACGTAATCTACATAAAACTGACTATTGCAAAATAGTATTGAGTGAAAAATTTATACTTTAAAGTGAATAAATAGTGAATAAATTTATACTTTAAAAAATAATTCATAGACGGAACTCTAATGTAGAAAAACCACGTTATAATTGGTTTGCTTATTTTATTGAACAAGTTTGTTCTTTTTTTACGAAGAAACCAACTTTCATAATTTCTGTTTTAAAAAAGTATACAATCCCCTAAAGTGGGAAAAAATGAATTTTTAAGCATAGCGCGAAAACTACTGAACATTTTGAGCTCAAATTTCGGATTCCCGCATAAAAGCTCTTCTAAATTGTTTTTCTGTTAAAATTTAATATGGGGTTTCAGATGATATTTTTTTCAAAAAATATTATTATAATTCATAAAAAATCTAAATTTACATTTTAACTTTTGTAAATGATGTTTTTATTATTGGGTTGATTCATATTTTGACAGAAAAAACACTCTTTGCCGTACTTAATCTAGTTTTTGTGTTATGTGTAAAAATATCAAAATACGTTTTAACATTACGAGAGGGATTTTTCAAAACTCAATTCTTAAGTAATGGCTGGATCGAATTAAACAAAATTTTGTGTACAAAGTTAAGAAAGGGATGCTGATCACAAATATGTGATAAAAAAGGTGGGTTCACATTGAAAAATTTAAAGTTGATGCTCGTTTTAATATGAAGACAACCCCTTAACAACAGTTTATTAACCTAATTATGTAGAACACATTATTTCTGAAAAAATACCACCTTACACGTGTCTCTAGTGTTAATAGTTTTCGAATAAGAACGAGTGTTTCGTTTTTTTTTTTCTATGACTGTACCAGTAATGGGTCATATACATGTTTTTAACTTCCTCCTCTGACGGGTGGAGAATACTTTCAAAGGACACCAATAAAAACAAATGAAATTAATAGCTCTTCAGTTTAAATATTTTTCTTCAAATATACAGGGAAAAATAATTTTAGGTGTGCGCTAGGACTCCATGTTTTAACGGTGAGTGGAATCTAATGACTTCTGCATTGCTATATCGAATTCATCATATAGTGAGAGTATAATATGTTTATTTATTTGTGCTGATCATTATATCAGTTAAGTATGATTTTTGTTCGTCAGTAACGAGAACGATGATTGATTTCACGAAGTGTCCGTCTCTGAAAAGTTTTTCGCGAAATTATCTGACTTTGATCTAAAAAGATATTTTTAAAGACTTTATAAAAGTTAACCGAAAAAAGAAAAAAAAAAAAAGCAACGGCACACTTAAGTTGCTTTTAAGCTGTGATATATTGAAATTCTTTTTACTTAGGAGGAAAAGCAGATCATTGAAGACTGAATTTTTGACAGACTTATTACCAAGAAGAAATCTGGCTGACTCATAGTAGTAATGGTGAACTTCATGTTGCTATGCAAACAAATGTTAGCGGAAATCCCTACTCCAATTTATTGTATTTCCTTAGTAAATGCGGCGTCTGTACCAATAACAGCACTGTGTAAATACTGCACTACGTTGTTCATATGGGTCCTTCGGAACAGTGTATCTACACTGTAAAAACGATTCAGAAACGTTCCTGAAAAATAATAGGCAGCTGATATGCCCAATTTCTTCCAGTAACATATCTTGGAAAAATCAGGAACGTTTTCTGCTAAAAGTCAGTAACCTTTCTGAAATTAACCTTGAAACTTTCTGAAGAAGTGCGAAATCTCCCCTGTTAAAGCCAGTCATGTCTCTAGAGCAATCGGGAAAACTTAAGTTTAGTGTCATTGATTAGAACCTTCCTGATTTACCAAGAAGGCTCCATAAAAATCAGAGCGACCACGGCTATGCAAGAAGGAACCAAGGAAATCTCTTGCCTGCAACTCCTGCCTCGCAAAGCTGTAGCTATCCATTGACTTTTTTGCTCTCACGGGAGCTTAGTCAACATGGTCAGCCCGTAAGTAACCCTAGGCCGATACACTTATTAAACACGCTCATTCAATTTTTAAACTGGTAGCTAAAAATATTTTCCACAACAGTGAAAAATCTGCTCGCGTGCAACTTGTAGCGATTCAGGAAGCGTTTTTGTGAAAATACTTGTTTTTACGGGGAAATAGGTGAAAACGTCTGAAATCCCGAGACGTTCCACGGAAATAACCAGTAACGTTTCGGAATTTTTTTACAGTGTAATGTCACTTTTAAATAAATGATTGATTTGGATCCAATTAACATAAATTTTATGGTGGTAATAACTGTGGCTATAAGATGGAAATCCGGACGACAATCACTTTGGACCGCAATTTGTTCAGGGTGAAATGAAAGTTAGTTAAGTCATTTAATTATTATTATTTAAAAGCTTACTAGAAAAACTTCGACCAGTTAAGTCTGCTGTGGGCAGGTGAAGGGCAGTAACTGAAAATTTTTCATTTTTCAGTTTATTGCATTTTTGTCATCTATTGTACGTGGTAAAAAAACTGACCGTTCCACATTTAAACTACTTTGAATATCTCCTCCAGAATTTCTCCGCATGTTCCACAAGAAAAAAACGGGCAATTGGGAGAACTTCTTCAAGAGGATGTCTTATAATATAGGATAAATGTTCGATAAGCCACCGTTTGGCCATAGAAAGCGTAGGTAGAACCCTGAAAGGCCAAAAAGGTTCAGACAAAATTATGAGAGGCATCACCTTTGTATTTGACGGTGTCTTTCATCAAATTCTTCATGTGGTGCCCTAGAGAAACGCGTACGGATATACTTCAAGCCTGATTAAAGTCATCTCCTCTTAGGAGCCCTTTACAATCTCTGTTTCTTAAGAAAAACTATAACTTAGAGTTTTCCTTAGATCCCTTAACTCCTCAGGACTTCCCTTCATACTATTAAAAATAAAGGCGATAACCAAATAAGTTTTCCTGTGCAACTTTAATTTGCATAATCTATGCAATGGAATTCGACCCCAATTAAAACCATTACTTATGATTGAAATTATTGTTCTTACATCACCAGCAGCATATCAGTTGGCTCATTTTTCTTGCAACCCCATGGTCGCTGTATGATTAATTTTCCAATTTAAGTGATCACAATTTTCAATGAAAATTCCTTATGCCATCACCATCATCAAATCTTAAGTTCAAACGTACAGCTATACGGTTACAACATTACATACGGGAAGATTGTATTGTTCACTGGGAATTATATATTGGTCTCTCTTGATCAGGAAATGAGGTAAAGGAATTTGTTTCGAATCTCATAAAAACGAAATAAAAATGTTGCTTATTATTAAATTTTAGCCTAAAAAGTACCTGCGTAACATTTATTTCCAATCTATCTATCTATATATATATAAAAATCTCGTGTCACGATGTTTGTTCGGGGTAAACTCCGAAACTACTCAACCGATTTTTCTCAAATTTCATATCAATGTGTCATTTGGTCCAACTTAAAAGATAGGATAGTTTTTATAATTTTTTACTGCAAATTTCATATTAATTATGCAATAATAGTGTGAATTAATTGTTTAGTTCTAAAAATTCTTAATAGATGGAGGTGTAAGTTAATTAATCGATATAACTCTAACATCGTATGACTTACTGCTAAAAACACCATGATAAAAAAAGCTCAGAGATGTTGCTTAGAATTTCCATATAACGTTTCGGGATATTACAGGTTATTATTTACTTCCTGAGAAAATCAACTATATTTTTCAAAACGTTTCCTTGAATTGCTACAAATTGCAGATTTCACACCGTTGTGAAAAGTATTTTTCTCCACCAGTATCAAGATTAACTAAACGTATTTAATAGGTGTATCGGTGACCCCCAATGAGTGCGGAAAGTTATCTGGATCACGAAGCTTTGCAAGAGTTGCAGAGGAACTACATTCGAGCTACTTGCTTGAGAGTCTGTCTTCGCGTTGGCAATGCGTGTGGTAATGCTTTGAGTGCTTTCTTAGAAAAGCAGGAAGGTTCCAGGCTATTATATTAATCCTGCGTTAGGCTTCTCTGCAGGTGCCAGAATCATAACTGCCTTTTTAACCAAGAAGACTACTGAATTCTTCAAAAATATTCCAGGTTTATTTCAGGAAAGTTAATGAATTTAAGCGGAAAACAATTATTTTCTTTATTTTGTTCCCCAGGAAATTTTTAATATCATTAATTCTTGCAAAGATACATTCGCAACAGAAAATTGCAGTGACAATTGCATCGTCAGGCATTGCTGCTACTTTTTTTAGATGGTACACGAACAGCACATTCAGCTTTAAAGTTGCCTATTAGATATTCATAACAAACAAAACACAATGTGTACAATAAAGAAAAAAAAAGACGTGGTATGGCTGTAGTGTTGCAAGAGAGTGAAATTATAATTTGGGATGAGTGTACTATGGCTCATGAGTAAAAGCATTCATTCGAAGCACATCATAGGATTATGCAAGATTTGAATGGCAACGATAAACTTTTAGGCGAAATTGTCTGAATACTGTCAGGGGACTTCCGGCAGACATTACCAGTTATTCCGATGAAATCAACGCATGTTTAAAAAAAACGTTTTTTATAGCGTAATGACGAGATAATGCGATTGGCCATGAACATGCGAGTATAAACGCAAAATAATCTAATCGCATAAGTATTTTCTAAGCAATTGCTGAGTATTGGAAACGGTGAAATTGAACTGTATCAAAATATACAGTACAACAAATAGCCAGACAATTTCTGCACTGCCGTTGAGACGAAAAGTGAACTAATTGAGAGTCTATTTCCAGATAAATTTAATTTTTTAAAAATCATAATTGCCTCTGTAATCGCGCTGGTTTTGTAGCAGTTTTGTTTTCGGTAAACATTCCCGAACAGACAGGAATATTTGTGGATCGTCAATTGTCGACTGTCAAATACATATCCTGATGCATGTCGTAAGTTGTATTTATTGGTAGCACAAAGTCATTGGGAGATGACACTTTCTAATGCAGGTTTGACATAAGGAGAAACAGTATTCGTCAACTGTTTAAAACAATTTTGACGACATACTATCCAACACAATCATTATTTTTTAAGGAGAAACTATATTACTTTCACGTTTGAAGACGTATTTCATAAAGTTTAACAAACACACAAATGTCCAAATCCAGATTTTACACCAGAGATGAATATGAAGCTTTAGTTTTAACTGAAGGTTTTTGCGTTTCAATTTCAAATTTGCCACTTAGTTATTATGATATGCCGTCACTTGATAGTTGGGCCACCGACTTAGTTAACACTGATTTGCAACGTATAACAACAGAGCAATGACTCTGTCTTAGCTACAATTATTGCGAATAATGAGCCATTACTGACGGCTTTAAAAAAAAGCTCTCCATTGATGCTGAACAAGTTGTCGATGAAAACAAAGCAGTAAACACTCCAAATTAATTTTTAAATTCCCTATATACACCAGGAATGCGTCTACACGATTTCCGGTTGAACATTGGCTCAACAATTTATTCTTTTTCGCGATTTAAACCCACCTAAATTACGCAACGGTACACGTTTCTGCATTAAAAGTCAACAATATTTGTCGGAAAAGTTTAAAGGAGAAATGTTTGTGTTGCCACGTAATCCATTATTAGCGTCATAATTTTCAAACACATTTGAAAGGCTTCAATTTTTGATTCGTTTAGCTTTTGCAAAGAACATAAATAGATTTAAAGAACAAAAAATGTCTTCTTTCGGTTTGTTCTTGAAACATAAATATTTCTCTTATGGGCAACGAAGTATTGCCTACTCACACGTGGAAAGTTATCATACTTTTCGTATTAGCAAAAGACTGGTTGATCAAGAACATTGTGCACAACTTAGTGCTTAGACAGTTTTCAGTTTTCAAATAATAGAAACAATAGTTCGAAGTCAATGTTATCTACTTCATTGAAAAAATTTAATTTTTATACATTTTTAATTTAGTTAGTGTATTTTGTAAAGAAGTTATTGATTACAAACTATAGAGAAAGCTAATGTGAATAAAATGTAGTGTAGAATCTAAAAGTGTATGGTGGTTTACGCTTAGTTTCTACATTCGGTTATTTTACAATCAGTTTCGATATTTACTATCACTTTCAAGTTTTTTTTTTTTTTTTTTTGCGGAAGTTATACTTACAAAATTTACTAAGCGTCAGTATAGTGCTTTTTCCATAGAAAATTTAGTTAGTACTTATTGAATTCAATAAGTACTTTCTTCAGCCTGCACGGTAAAAAAAAAAAAAAATAAAAATAAAAAAAAAAAAAACAAATCCGAAACGTTACTGAGTAAAAATTTTCGATAATTGCTTGCACTTCTGGCTAAGCTTTGGCTATGTTTGCATTACTGCTCATAGAAGTTTCTTAATAAATCAGAAAGGTGCTAAGCTTTTTTTTTGTATCCCTTCCTAAGTTTACAGTAAAGTTCCAGAAACACGACTAACTTCAAACGGGAAGATCTTCGAATTTTTCAAGAGGCTTCCGAGATGATTTCAGGAAGGTTATTAACTTTTATCGGAAAACTTTCCGAGTTTTGGCTTGACATGATACTGGCAGAAATTGGCCACAACAGCTGCCCATAATTTTCCAGGAACATTTAGGAATCGTTTTTAAAATTGAATAACGCCCATTATCAATCTCATATGTTATAAAATCGGCTATACTATTTTAAGCTCTATTAAAAATATTTATTTGATTCTATCAAAATAATGAGTTCAAGTTTATTTTAATCCAACTTCTTTGCCACAGCAACGCGTGGCTGGGTCAGCTAGTTTTTTATAACAGTGAGAAGTCTGCATTCGAGCGACTTGTAGCAATTCAGGAAACTTTTTGAAAAGGATACTTGATTTTTCTGTGGATAAAAACCATAGAAATCCCAAAACGTTACACGGAAATACGGAGTAACGTTTCGGATTTTTTTACAGTGTACTGCCCTAATAGTAATATTTATATATTGTTTACCGACATCTTCAAAATTTAACTGCATTATATAGAAGTAGAGTCTATTTTCTTGATAAAGTTCATGCAATATAACAAGGACATAGCAAATTTGAAATCTTTAGGGGTTTTTTTTATAAAGAAATAATATCTATGTTTTCAGTAAGTTACCGCCCTATAGCCAGGGCTAAGGCAGAAATACATGAAATATACCGCCAGCTCAGTCATTCCAGCCGAATACTGCAGTTTCGTGCTTATTATCATTCACTGTAAAAAAATTCCGAAACGTTACTGGTAATCCCCGTGGAACGTTTCGGGATTTCAGAGGTTTTCACCTATTTCCCCGCAAAATCAAGTATTTTCGCAAAAAAGTTTCCTGAATTGCTAAAAGATGCACGAATGCAGACATTTCACTGGTGTGAAAGATATTTTTTGCTACCAGTTTAAAGAATTACTGAGCATGTTTATAAGGTGTATCGGCTTGCATTTGATCACGGCCCGTCCAGATTGACTGAACTCCCAATGGGAACAAATAAGTCACTGGATAGCTGCAGCCGTGCGAGGCAGGAATTGCAGGCAAGAAATATGGTTGGTTCTTGCTTGCAATTGTTCGCGCAGCTTTGGCCATGGTCGCGGTAATGCTTCTGAACCTTTCTTGGTAAACCGGGAAGGTTTCTGAATCGTTTTTACAGTGTCCATCAGCCCGGCTTATGAAGAGACTGTAGCACAGACCAGACTTCGTTCACCCGTCTGGTCTGTCTCCAGCTCAGTCTCTTCATGTGCCGGGCTGATGAGTGCTAATAAGCACGAAACTGTAGTCCTTGGCTGGAATGACTGAGCTGGTGGTATATCTATGTTACCGTGGTACAGTCATAGAAAAAAAAAACGAAACACTCGATCGTATTCAAAGACTATTGACACTAGAGACACGTGTAAGGTGTCATTGTTTCAGAAATAAAAAGTTCTACATAATTATGGTAAAAAATTGTTGTTAAGGGGTCGTCTTCATATTAAAACGAGCATCAACTTCAAATTTTTCAATGAGAACCCCCTTTTTTTATCACATATTTGTAATCAGCATCCTTTTTTAACTTTGTATGCAAAGTTTTGTTTGATTCGATCCAGCCGTTACTTCAGAATCGAATTTTGAAAAATTCCTTTCGTAATGTTAAAACGTATTTTGATATTTTTACTCATAACACAAAAACTAGATTAGGCACGGCAAAGATTGTTTTTTTATATCAAAATATGAATCAACCCAATAATAAATATATAATTTACAACACCTAAAATGTAATTTTAGTTTTTTTATGAATTATTTTAATATTTTTTGAAAAAAATATGATCTGAAACTATATTAAATTTTAACAGAGAAACAATCTAGAGGAGCTTTTATGTAGGAATACAAAATTTGAGCTCAAAATATTCAGTAGTTTTTGCGCTATGTTTAAAAATTCATTTTTTCCTACTTTAGGGGACCGTATACTTTTTTAAAACAGAAATTATGAAAGTTGGCTTCTTCATGAAAAAGAAAAAAATTGTTCAACAAAATAAGCAAACCAATTATAACGTGATTTTTTCTATATTAGAGGTTGCCGTCTATGAATTTTTTAAATGTATAAATTTTTTCGCTGTCTCTGCAGAAGAACAACACAGTATTGCAACCGTCAGTTTTTTGTGGATATCGTTCAGACGTCAATGTTTAAATAATGCGAAACACTACTTCATTGTCTAATAAAAGAATATTTTATAGAACTTTTTAAATTAAAAGCTACACTTAAAATACTTCTGCTTTTTTTTCTTTTCTTTTTTTTCTTTTTTTTTTTTTGAGCAATCACGATTGCTTTTTGTTCTCATTTGACTGTTTTTGATGTTCCGTGCCTTTTTTAGCTTGGACCAGAAGCCTCTGCAGCACCACCGCCCACCGTCCTCTGCAAGCGGCGCGGCGCGGCTGCTCCGGTCTTGAGCTATCCGCTTCTCCTGGTCGGAGGCGTCCATGTCCTACACACACACACACACTCACACACGCCTACGTGCATACACACAGGTCTACGCACACACACAAGCCTACACTCTTACACACACAACTATGCACACGTAACCGCCCAGGAGGAGAGGCAGGCTTGGGGGGGGGGGACAGGAGCTGTTTCCAGAAACAATAACTCCAATGAGTAGGGTCCCAGTTCATGATTGCGAAAAACATAATTTGAATTCAAAATTTCTGAATTCAAATTAATTTAAATTTTTTATTTTATCCTGGACGGTTACGTGTGCATAGTTGTGTGTGTAAGTGAAGTAGGCTTGTGTACGTGCATAGACCTGTGTGTATGCACGTAGGCGTGTGTGAGTGTATGAGTGTGAAGTCGTGTGTGTGTATGTGTATGAGCGCGGGTGTGTGTAGGACATGGACGCCATCGACCAAGAGAAACGGATTCCAGGAGGCAGTGCTCGGAGCCGCGCCTGCAGAGGCCGGTGGGCGGTGGTGCTGGTCAAGCTGAAAAAGGAACCACAACATCAAGGACGGTGAAATGAAAGCAATAAGCAATCGTGATTGATCAAAAAAATTAACATGCACAACTTTTTCACAGAAACATACAACAAAACCTCATTGTCTTGCTAGTCATGTTGCAATAGACAGTGTAGAATTAATGGCTCTTTCCGGTGATAATTTACTAAAAGGAAAAATTATTGCCTTGCCAAAATCGGGAAAAAGCACTCGAAAAATAGCCAACAGTGTGAAGTTTCGACTTTAACAGTATTCAGATGGGTGAAAAATATTTGCTCTTAGATAAATTTACTGGTTTTTAGAAATTATTATTATTATTATTATTATTTGTATAGTGTTTGAATAATTTTCAATGTGTTAAGATGTAAGAAGGGAAATGTCAGTCGCATTAGTAGACCGCGTGTTTTGAGCTGTATTCTGCACAAAAGTAGTAGTTGTAGCTAATTGTGAACTTTTTTTTTTTTTTTTTTTTTTGACTTCATCAAAGATTTAACAAAACATTAATTTGCGTGTTAGATTAAGTTGAGTTTTTGTCTATTCTTAACTGTAATTAAAATACTTATTTTTCTATTTACTTTCTCGGTCATTTTGTCCGTGTATTTCCATTAAAATCATCCTCGCAAGAAAAAGATAAAATTTCAAATTATTTTCATTTTTGAATAACATGGAAAAATATCGACGAAAAAAGAGTTATAATAAATTATTGTTATCAACTACTATATGCCTATCTTATTAAATGCATGTTTTTCAGAATCCAATATCTAAATATTCGGCTCGAACTTTATGACACTGGAATTAATCCTACTTTCTGATCTTAATCTTAAAGCAAACATCGGGCCACACGCACCAACTTCAAAGGCTGAATGTGGCCCGCGTCTTCACTGCGACATAATTACCCCATTCGATGGCTGCTGTGAGTCTTAATAATGAGCACAACTGCCCTGAACTAGCTATAACCAAACACTGAAGCAGGTGTCATGTCATTGAAGCTGAGAGTGCCTACAAACTGGTGGATGAAGAAAATTTATCTCCCCAGTGAGATGCCTTAAACATACAGCAGATAAATTTACTTTACCTACCAGTTTATTCGAACTCTCAGCTTCAATAAGGTGACTTCTGCCTCTCACACGATTAGTTTCGATTCCAGTCTGAGAAATCTATAGCGAGGACGAAATTGTAGTCTCGGCTGGATAGATCAATCCACCTGTCGGGTATGCTGCGTATAGTATTACTATACGTGCGCTAGCCTGATTCCTGATATTACAAAAAATGTTAGTTCGCAGGTATATAGTGCGCGAAACAAAATCAAATAATGCTAAGTTTTGTTTGTAATGTTGCAAAATCGGAGAAATGACAAGAAGTCAGATTTCGGTTCACCTTGGTTTAAGCTAAAATAACTTTTGTCTTTTTAAATTACGGATTGGACCATCTCGAATCTCGTTGCTAGAAACAGCATTGGGAAATTACTTTCCTAAATTGCTTTTAAGAGACATAACATGTTTAACTAAAACCGCCGATTGTGTTATGCTTTTTAAATAATACCACGCATTATGATCCTTATCATCAAATTTGGATTTGAAACGAAGTCTCTTTTTTTATTACAAAAAAGCCGCTAGAACTATTACACACTGTGTTTGTCCACTGTGTTAATTCAAATAACCAAATTTTTCCCAAATAAAGTTCGAGTATGAACGGTTTGCTTATTAACGGGTAATTATATTCTGTTTCTGTTTTATTTTTTAGATTGATACTTCGTTCATTGTATGTATTTAGAGCAAATTTTCACGGAATAAATTGACCTTGCTTCGCTCGAGTCTCCAATCTATTTAATGCTGCGTCTTACCACGTAGTGCGGTACATTTTTTATATTTTTGTGTTCGATGACCCAAACTTCTGCCGATGTTCTGCGAAATTAAAAAGGCGCAATTCCATTTTACATCAAAAGACTTTCTGTTCATTCCAAAATAAACCTGCAATGCAACATAGGTGCAATACATTTTTCAAACATATTCACATCATATTTCTAGTTATAAGGTTGCATATTTACTATGAGGCTAATTTGCTGAATGATTATATAAGCAATCCAATAGGTTCATATTAAAAAAGGCAAAAAGTTCCGTTACTTTTAATTTGTCATTATTCGATTTACTAAACAGCGATCTATACGATGGACCCGCCAAATCCCATCCATCTTTCTTAGATTAATCCAGATAGACAAAAATCAATAAATATTTAAATATTTTAACTTTTTTTTTCAAAAAAAAAAAAGTTTTCGACTGTAAATCGCTTTTTGCCGCTACATAATCGGCTAAAAAGTATCGAATTACGGAAAAAAAAGAGAACTTCAAAAAATCATGAATTGAGCTGTATAATCTCGATTTTTTAAGTGCTTACATTCCGTTTAAGCCGTGACCTTGAAAGAAGCGTTTTCAATGTGGTGACGGTCCCTAAAACGTTTTTCGTTAATAACTCCTGTTCTACTGCACGGAATGCAGTGAAATTTCGTACCCTGGCTGTATTTTGCGGTCTAAACATAATTATGTAGCAAAAATTAGGGGTTCCCATTCGAAAATCAAGAGTTGGTACTCATTTTGCTTTGTATATGGTCCCTTATCAAAATTTTACCTACGTTGTTTTAAAGAAGACTTTAAACCAAGTCGGATGACACCTTTCTTTCCTTCCTAGCATGTATAATGGCTGAATAATTAAAAGTGTTTCGTTTTTTTTTTCTATGACTGTACCATTAGATACAATTATGCGTTTAAGCTTAATTCACGTTAAAACAGCTGTGTTTAAAGTTGAAAAACCGATAAGGAAGCAAGTGCAGTTAGTTCGAAAATACTTGTAACCATGCTTTAAACTATATTTATCTCCTATATTACGGTAGCGAAATAACTGAATAGTGGGAAAAAATGTATGCATAGTACCAAATATTTGCTAAAAAAATATAGCACCAAGCGTAAATGCAGAATCTTTAACTTAATAAGAGAAGCGAAACATCTTGAACTTTAGTTTCGTTCCTAGCCGTTTCGTTGATATACTGCATATCGTTAAAATGCGGGCTACCTCAAAAATGTTTTTATTGCACTCTAACAAACGCAAATCAAGTATGTGTGTGTCCCAAGACATTCATTCTAGGAAATAAGCGAATCGAAGCCTGTGAAACGAACACTGGTACTGCTATTTTTATTAGGGAGATGCTGAAGGTGGTAATGTCGTGGTAATTGAAACTCAAGGCAATAAATTGAAGAGGGTATTGAAGATTTAAATGTTAAGACCTTTACGGCGTCACTTTTATGCTCTTTAGGGATTCTCAAATGATGAAGTGAAAAACCCTCTGAAGGTTCTAAAATCTGCAAAATGTTTTATAGTAAGGTAGAGTTAATAACTAATCTTAGCTTTTGAATTTTTTGTTTAGGTATGAATGATAAAGATATTGTAGATTGTTCCAATAAAAATTGAAGTGCAGTTTTGGTCTGTTTTGGGTATTTATGAAAACCATTGACGTATAAGAAATGGCGCTTCTTATATATTCGCTTATAATAATGTATTAAATGCTAGACATTCATTGATTTTTCGTGGTCTAATGCAGGAAAATATATGGCAGTTCATTAAGGGCTCGGTGCATACACGATGGAAAAAATATTTCACTACATAGAAAACATAGAAAAACTTTAGGATTGAATTTGTTAAAACACACTGTAAAAATGATTCAGAAACGTTCCTGGAAAATAATGGGCAGCTGATATGCCCAATTTCTTCCAGTAACATATCTTGGTAAAAACCAGGAACGCTTTCCGCTAAAAGTCAGTAACCTTTCTGAAATTAACCTTGAAACGTTATGAAGACGTGCAAAACCTGCCCTGTTAAAGCCACTCATTCTGTAGAACCTTCTAGAAAAATTAAGTAGGTTTAGTGTAATTGATTCGAACCTTCCAAATTTACCAAAAAGGCTCCATAAAAATCAGAGCGACTACGGCCAAAGCTATGCAAGAAGGAACCAAGCATATCTCTTGCCTGCAATTCCTGCTTTGCAAAGCTGTCGCTATCCATTGACATTTTCGCTCTCATTGGGAGCTTAGTCAATCTGGACAGATCGCAAGCAACCTTAGGTCGATACACTTAATAAACACGCTCATTCAATCTTTAAACTGGTTGCTAAAAATATTTTCTACAACAGTGAAAAGTCTGCACGCGTGCAACTCGTAGCGGATCAGGAAACTTTTTTGTGATGATACTTGTTTTTGCGGAGAAATAGGTGAAAACGTGTGAAATCCCGAGACCTTCCACGGAAATAACAAGTAACGTTTCGGAATTTTTTTACAGTGCATATTGGAGCGAGGCATGAGTGTTTACAGGTTCGAAAACGTATACATGAGAGATGTATCATTTACTTTTCTTTTACTTGAACTAATTCTTGAACATTCAAAGCCTTAAAAGGCAATCAACAACGTTTTGACGCACATGCATTGAAAAGGGGGTTCCCTGTAACCCCGAAACACAATCTGCTAATTTTTTACGCTAAAACGTTGTTGATTTCCATTTACTTTATCGCACAAAGGTATTTATTTATTTCTTATTCAAAGCCTTGTTGAACTAGTTTTCTTTTCTAAATATATGACTTTCTATACATATGGAAGTAAACTTGGTTAAGGTTGTCAAAACCGAAATCACGCAAGTATAACATACAGTAAGGTTTAACAATGCGAAAATCTCGCAAAGTTGTTATTTTGTTTGACGAAATGGATTCGTGTAAAAATGCTCCGAGTTAACTTTTCGTCAAATGAACTAAAACTTTCGATAATTTGAGCATGAGTTTCCGACCCAGAGAAAATGGAATCGTCGTAAGTGACGAAATTTGGCTTATGATTAAAGAATCCTTGTAAAGTGCGCGATTCATTTCTGAGAGAGAGATAAAAATATTCAAAAAGAAATTTTCTAACGGAATTTTGTTTTTTAATTTACAATGCAAGATTTCAGGTTTTTGAGTACTCACCAAACTGATGAACAGACTCTTAGCAGTTTCATTCACATTTTTTTTTTCAAACAAATGTGATTATTTTGTTTTCCAAAGAAATCATAATATTTAAAACATCATATAGAACCATAACACAAGACTCCAAACCTCACTGATAATAGAACTAAAGGAAAGGTGCATCGAATTTTACTCTGATGCTTTTTCATGAGGGTCGATAGAAACATCATTCAAAAATGATACTACATATTTTCGATTTTGATTTAGTTATAATGCTTGCTTCCTTTGGCATCAACTTCTGAAAAAAGTACTGAAAAATACAGTAACTTGAAGATAAAAAGGAATAGAGGGAACATAACTTCCTCAGTGAACGCTTGGGGGATTACGCAAAATCCCCCGAGTTCTTTTTTATACTCTGAGGGATATGCTATTGAAATAGAAATGAGGATTTGTTATCCGAAGATATATGTGTTTGGTTTGCTTGCCTTTAGAGCTTTAAAAAGAACTGGTTGTAATTTTCTACATTTGAGGCGGTGAGAAGCAAAGGGATGTAAGTGGTAAAATTAAAAATATGGAGATAACTAGTACACATGGTAGGTGAATCTCTCCTCTGTCTTGGGGCAAGGGATGGTACTAGTAGCCCTAGTAGTTTCTGCTACACAGCATGATTTAGAAAAAAAAATAATGAAAGCGTACCAAGGATGTTATCTTTGAACGCGTTTTACTCAAAACTTGAAATTGTCTACTTACATCCCTTTGCTTCTCACTGCCTCATTTATTCTTATCAAAGAATCTACAAAAAATAAATAAATAAAAATGAAAGTTTAAATGACAGCGTGGCCCGCGACGGTACATGACAACTTCCATTTTTCAACCTTTTTCACTGACTTGTCAGAGTGTAAAATATTAAAACTATATAATACAGTTTTCAAATGCGCAGTTTTGACACCTCAGAGACTTCATGTTAATTTGGGAACTTTAATTAAAAAAGTAATCATTTCTTTCTCTTTATATTTTACAATGTAAACTTCCTGTTAACGCGTGCGCTGATTTAAAAAAAAAATTCTTTTTAACCTTCTGATCTCTTTATGGTTTCGACTGAAATTCGAAAAAACAAAGTATTGCCTACTGAGATATTGTTGATTGAAATACTTAGATGATTTTAGATATATTTATCCAAAAATAAAATTAAATAAGTATTTCTTATAAATATCCCGCATACAACTTGTTCAAAGCTATTTACTGAGACAAAAGAAGAAAGAAATAAAATGACTTGAACAACAATAAATAAAAAAAACGAAATTTTTATGCCTAAGAGAGAAATTTAAAAAAAATGAATCATTGGCATTCATTGTTTCATTGTCGTATCTAAGATTTTTAAATAAATGTCAAGCAAATTTTAAACCATAAATATCCGGGGAAAAAGATACAGCATATTTGTGTCAAAACTAATATTTTCAAGTGCATAATAAATTTTTCCACGTTTTATAATTCATGTCTCTTACAACGAATGCAAACAATGCCCTAGAAATGGACGAATTCCACTTGCTACGGACATTGATCATCACCAGAAACATGGGAACTGAAGTAAATAGTATTTACTAAAGCTAGAACTCTTTAAGTTACCAACGCTCCCCCCTTTATTAAAGCCAAGTAATGAATAAATTTCCTTCTTCACAGAATAGCGGCAGCTTTGAGAGGAAGTGCTTTTATGTGCATAGTACGGGGCTGGTTTATTTTCGAAAAACAATGACTTGTTGTTTTCGTTTAGAGAAAGACTACTTTGCTAAATTTATTCTTTTTCCGGGTTTTAAAGAAAAGAAAGTTTTGTTTCGTTTCTTTTTCCGCATTTGCATTTTTATTTGAACATAGTTATGGTGGTATGTTTCAGAGAAATTTTTCACAGTGCAGTTATCTTATTTTTAACAGAATTGCGACATGAGTAACATTACAAGGACTTTTACTCAAAAGCAGAATGAGGCTTATAGAGAAACCACGTATTACGACAACTGAAACGTGAAGGAGGGACTTTTTTCTTTGCTTAGTAGGAAAAGGATAATTCTGTAATTACTTTTTTGTTATGTATTTTTTATAAGGCACTGCAGACAAAACTTCTTTTGCTCTAGATACATTTTTAGATAGCTAAAAATTTTCAACTTCCGTATTTAGAGTGGATTTTTGTTATAAAACTGGATAGAGGAGACTGGGGATACTTGATCCCCACTTTAGGTATTAATTTCTTTTCTCTGCTGCAAATTATCATTTTTTAAAAATATTTTGCGTGAACAGTATTTTTTTTAATTGAAATTAACCAGATAAGTTTGGTAAAATGATTTGTTTTCATCGTTTTCATAAATAGATCATGTATCTCCACATCAAGGAATACATGATCCCTTCATGGGGGTACTTGATCCTAATGAGAAAATACATATACTTTTACATGAAATACACCGCCAGCTCAGTCAATTCCAGCCGAGGACTGCAATTTCGTGCTTATTAGTACTCATCAGCCCGGCATAGGACTAACCGAGCTGGAGGTGGAAAACCTCTTAAGGAAGCCAAGAGTGCCAAACAAACTGGTAGCTAACATGACCAGACATGTCTGGTCAGTTTGTTTGGCACTCTTGGCTTCCTTAAGAGGTTTTCCACCTCCAGCTCGGTTAGTCCTATGCCGGGCTGATGAGTGCTAATAAGCACGAAACTGCAGTCCTCGGCTGGAATTGACTGAGCTGGCGGTGTATTTCATGTATTTCTGCCTTTGCCCTGGCTATAGGGCGGTAACTTACTGAATACATATACTTTTGGTTAGATAAGTAATTTACCTATGAATTTTAGTTTTCTATATAATTTTTCTAAAAAAGGACAATATTTCTATTTTTTTTCCTTCGATAATAATAATATGAACACAAAAATAATGTTGTTTAAAATTCAACTAGAAAATTTGTAGAAAAGTATACACAACTTTAATGAACTTATGACACTTTTAATCAGTTATTTATTCTACAATACAAATATGAGCAATATGTTTTATAATTAAAACTAATAACTTTTTTAAAAGTATCGGAATGCAGCTAAAATTGCAAAAAATAACTACTCCGAAAACTACAAAATACAGCTTATTTGCGTCTTGTCTTGCACTAATAAAATTAAGAGTGTTATCAGTTTAATGAATTGAAAAAAAAACAAAGAGAAGAAAAATGTAAGTGTCAGTATACTTATGAAAAAAAAAAAGACAGCCTAACAAATGTTTTCAAAATCTGAAAAGTCAAATGCTAACATTACAGTTGTTGTAGTTCTTAAAGTTCTACTAAACCTAACTAGATGTGGCAACTTAACACAATCATTTTTATCTATTACACTTTTGCCATTTTTTTCCGGAAAAATTAACTGATTTAGCATACTACTTTTTCGTTTTAAAAAACTTATTTCAACTTCTGGAAATCCAACTTTGAATTCTATTTGATCTAAACATAAATGGGCAACTATCTTTGTCGTTGTAAATCTAACTATAGCAAAATTTTTTTTTTTCAAACAAGGATCATATTTCAACTTGTTAAGGCTCATTTGGCAATCAGAACATAATTCATCAGTAGTGTTTGTTTAAGGTGTTATGTGTAGATAAAAACCCCGAGTTAGGTTAATAAAAGTGCAAGATGATATTTTAACTATTTTGCAGATTTGCTGCAGTGATTGTTTATATCTATCACTTATTATTCAAAGTAATAGGGGAATGTGGGGCAAAGTGAAATGGTTAAGATCACTTACTTTCTTCAAAATGGACAAATCGGAAATTTGTTTTGAAAATTACGGTTCATAAAGAAAGAACATTGTATTTCATAATAAATCTTGCGTTGAAGTAGTATTTTTTTTATTTTTGGCTGTAAATCTGAGTCTTCAAAAAATGTGGAAAATTTTCACTTTTTTTCCCATGGGGCAAAGCGAAAAAAAAAATATTTTTCTAACGAAATATTTTCTATTTTGACTATAAAACTTTTTTTGATCAAAGAAATCAGTAAATTAAAGGTTGAATGAATAAATCAAAAGATAATGAAACAAAAAACGAATAATTAAATGAATATATTAATTGATATATGAAGAAAAATAAATAAGCGAGTAAAATAATGAATGAATAAGAAAAAAACTGAATGAATGAATAAATAAGTGAATTACTAAATGAAGGAATGTAAATCAAGTAATTAATAAATGAAAACGTAAGTGATTTTGAGTGAACGAAACAAACTATTTCAGTATCAATAACTTTATCATTTTATAGTAACAAAAATAATTTTTGACTTACAACAAAATATTACAATATGAGTATCATTTTTCAAAAAAATTGCCTGTATTATCCAATGCTTGAATCTTCGGCGGTATTTTTTCCCTGACTGGAATAGGCTACATATGGTACTATATAGTTAAAATAATAACAAATAGGTGGAGCTAAAAACAGAGTAAATATTTGACCATTTCACCTTGCCCCGCTATTTCACTTTGCCCCATGTTCCCCTACTTATTATTCAAAGTAGATTACATACACTATATCACCAAAAGTATCGGGACACTTTCAAAAATAAAAAAAATTTTTAAGGATTTCCCAAGAAATAAGAGACCAATTGCTTTGTAACTTTTGTCACATCAAAGGTATGCTTCAGCTGTCATTTTCAAATAAAAGTTATATCACCCATGCGTTTAGAGAATCCGCAAGAAATTGGGGGAAACAAAAATGTTTTATGATCATCATTCATCGTAAAAAGCTGAGAATAAGCTGTACATTTCAGAATTAGTTAGCTTACTATATAACAATTATTTTACATATTTTAGAGAAAGTTTCACTGATAGTGACAAAAATATATGTATTTCTTCGAAAACTACGAATTTTACTTGAAGGTTTTTTGCCTATAACACGCAAGTTTTTTATCAAAGCTTATCAATTTTTCAGAACACTTGAAAGTACATAAGAGAAGAATAATACTAAAATTCAGAAGTAAAATGTTGAAAATTTGATGAACTGAAAACATTTCCAGCAATTAGTTATCACTGTGCATTCGCTAAAGATAGCAATTTATAACTTTCGGCATTTAAAACACAGCTAGGTTATCCAACTCATAATTAATTTCCAGTTCAACACGTTAAAAAATCAAAAGTTATCAGCGATCTAATGAGCCGAATCTCAATAACGCTTGAATAGGTGGCAAATCGTAAGGTATCGTTTGCAAATTATCTGTTTTTTATTATGAATCTCTCGGAGCGATTGCAAGCAAATGTTGCAAACTTGTAAACGATCCCTACCGGTTTGCCACCTATCCAAGAATTATTGAAATTTATTTCATTAGATTACTAGCTATACTATTAGCTGATTACTTTCTGATTTTTTAAAGATATTGAACTGGAATTTAAATAATGAGTTGGGGAACGTAGTTGGGTTTTAAATAATGAAAGTTATAAGTTGCTATCTTAAACGCATGTGCAGTGAAAAGCAATTGATTTAAATATTCATATGTCGTTAATTTTTCGAAAGTTTAATTTCAAATTTTAGAATTATACTTTTCTTGTGTACTGTCAAGTTTTCTGAAAACTTGTAAGTTTTGATGGAAAACTTTCCGTGTTATGAGCCAAAAACCTTCAAATGAAAAAAATGCTTTTATCTTCAAGAATATCAGTGCTCCTTTCTCGAAAGTATGTAAAATAATTCTACGCAGTAAACTACCTAATGTCGAAAATTTACAGCTTTCTACCAGCTATTTACGATAAGGAATGATTAAACTATTTTTTTTGTTTTCCTCAATTTGTTACTGATCCTTTAAATGCATGGTCAAATTTTACGTACTTTTTATGTGAAAAAAGCTACAAAACAATTGGCCTCTTGTTGCTCGAGAAATCCATAAAAATGTGAGTTTTCGAAAGTGCCCTAATACTTTTAGTAATATAGAGTATAATGTATGCATAGGGTGTTCCGTTTGAACCAGCAAGACCTCTAATTTCGCAACCATTACTTCTAGATGCATACTTCCAATTGCAAAAATGTTCATAATCAGATGCAGAGTTAAGCTATTAAAAGTTTGAAGCAAAATAGGAAATAAGTCAGAAAATACAAAAGTTAACTTTTTATACGGGACCTAGGTCCCCTAACTTATGGTTAAGGAAATAATCTCCATTGGAAAATATTACTAATACAAAAAACTTGACATTTGTGCGACCAAAACTCAAGGATATATTCCAGTTTGAAGTTTTAAGGGACCCTACAGAAGATGATATTGGAACTTATCGCCCTTTTAGTATTTAAAGATTTATGGTTTTCATTGCTATTCAAAAAAAAAAAAAATAAAGCAAAAGATATGCCATTGTACGCAAAAACACACCACAAAACCTCGAACAATTTGAAAATTCACACTAAATGCACACATATAATTTTAAACCCTTGTTCACCGTTCTATTTCCCCTCACAAGGCGATATTTATGGCAGGTGTAAAGTGGTTTAAGTCACAAAACGCTGCGTTCCATAGCTCGGTGAATATTGGTCGAACTAATGTCAAACGTTTTGTTTTGAAATAATTTTTCAATGGAGAAAATTTCTCGAAACATAAGTAAGGGGACCTAGGGCCTGTATAAAAAAATATATTTTGCATTTTTTGACTCATTTTTATTTTTGCTTCAAACTTTCAGCATCTTAACTCTGCATCTGATTTTGAACATTTTTGAAAATGCAAGTATGCATCTAGGACTAACAATTTCGAAAATAGAGGTCTTGCAGGTTAAAACGGAACACCTTGTATATACTATCCGACAGAGATTAGTCGACATCGGAAACCGCACAAAAGCTCTCAGAGAATAAAAGCAATAAGCATATGGAATTATATATTCACATACGCAATCCTGCGAGCTGCAGAGCTCTTTATCCAGTTTCGCGAGGAAAGCAACCCTAGATAAAGAGAAGAAAAAAGTGTTTTGGGTATTTGAAAGAGCACACGAAAGATGATATAAATGGCCAATGTGCACCTCGTTGACATTAGCGATTTCTAGCATAAGAGCAGCTAATCATATTGTAACAGTAGCATATCATAGAGTAACAGTGCGACTTAAAGTAAGTTGAACTAAATGACTGTCTTGATGTAGTTTTTTAAAAAGTTAAGACTTGCAATTAAATATTACGTTAGAAGCTTCTACGCTGCAAAAAAACGATGACTTCATGATACTTTTCAACTTTAAATGTCTACTTAGATATTTTACAAAATGCATTCATGCGTCACAATGCTTTAACGTAAAAAAGAAATAATACCTAAAGAAAAAAAAAATGTGAAAATGATTAACTAGCTTTTTTGTTTCTTTAAAAAGTTCCTTCTATTTTTTACTTTCTAAAACACTGCAAATGACAAGTATCCATCCTAAAACTTGTAGAACGAGTAAAGAGTCAATCCATAGCCGTCTGACAATCTGTTGTTAGGCCGTCTCTCGAACAAAAATGATCGATTATTTTTACGCATCCTGCATCTGACACTCAATAATGAGAGGATAAGAAAGAATAATAATAAAAACCCGGAATAATTTGGGGTTTTCTTGAAACCTCTTAAGGATATTTTGAAATCCATTAATTTTGATGTGTTTTTCTACAAAATATGCAACAATTCCGAACTTAAAAAATGCTGTTGATTATGCTTCAAACCACGTGTAGAATACCTTGTAAAAGTCTACAAGATTTGTTTTTACAGCTTTTTAGTTTAGTCCTTTTTTGAAGCAAATGTCATAATTATATTAGTTTTAACTTTGTAATTAAATGATTACGATATGAGCCACTGTTTCAATTGAATTCGGCAAAGAAACATTATGTGATTAAAGGCTTAAAAATGCCATCAGGAAGATCTAATTAATGCATAAATAATAGTAATAAAAGCAAAGTCAGACAGTTAGATTTTGATTAAATATAGCTCATATTATTCTTTTATTAAATGTTATTAGGAAACTCGAAGGACTTCCAGTCAAAAAAAAAAAAAAAAATCTTCATTTTTTTCAGTAGCATAATGTCGTTAATCTATATTTAGCGTAACTTTAAAGGAAAATATCCGATTATCCTATATACGTTTATGGTTATTATCAATATGTATCATCCATTTCGTGGAGACTAATATGCATTGCAAGGAAAACTTCAGAATATTTTGCAGGAATGGGAAAGATATTTTGATGACTCCCATTTGCTTCTAGATATACCTATGCAAGACACACACATATATAATCTTCTCTTTTACAATATCTTTCTTTGGGAAACTAACCAGATCAATTCATGCTCCCAGAAAGCAAAGAGGTGCAAGCGCGGAAGTTGAAAATTCTGAAATATCTAGTAGAAGAAGTAAACCCAAAGTGAGTAGGTTTTCGAATTTGCGACTTTTTAACTCTGGTAAGAATCTTAGGGACCTTCGCGTATTGACTAATTACAGGCTGGAACCACAATTTCCTAGCTTATGGTGTTTTTTTTTTTTTAACATTTCGATTTTCTCTATTTATGAGAACTTTAAAATGGTTCATTATGTGTCATTGTTGGTTCTAAGTATTTATTCTGTGATATTTATCAATATTATTTAAGAAGAGGCTTTGCATTTTGCGACTTAGATTTGAGTGTATAGATAGGTGGATGAAATTAGTTCAAGTGCTTGGACATAGTGGGTAAAGACAAAGCAGGTAAGTACCCGTTTTGCTTCATTTGGGCAAATTAAATTAAAGACAAGAGTTCAGATTATTTTTTGAGTTTTCAGTAAATACAAGAGAAGAACACCCCTGGCGTATCCGATTACTTGTTGCCAAGTATTATCACCAAAATATCTCCTACCTCTACTCAAAACAGCACAGGTCTGATGGCAACTGAATCAGAAGCAACTGCAGAGGAGCTGAATTTCCTACTATTAAGGATGCAGCAAATTGATTTCGATATATTGTATTTCAGAGTTGTGAGTTACGTTACTGTCCAAGTTGATTTCATCAAATATATTCAACCTCACCCGCTATGCACGAATCGGACCCCGCTTAAGGCCTTCCACATGGACAAAGCGGGTTTTTGGAAGGGTTAAGCATTTTTAAGAATTTTTTCGTTAAAAATAAGTATTTGCTTGAGTTTATTCTTTTAAATATAAACAATGATTATTAGAGAAAATTATTAATGATAAAAAAGTGCACAATGTAAACATAAAATATGTTTTTACTATCAAAGTTAACGTACTCGCTTTGGGTTTACTTCCCTTACAACTGGTAGAAGAGATTATCTTCTGTGTTGGGACAAGAGATGGTAAACGTAGCCTTGGCAAGTGCTACTATACAGAATGATTAAGAAAAACTTTCAGTAAAAGCCTGGCTACAGCTTGAACTTCGCACGCGTTTTATTCAACACTTAAAAAAAGTTCCCTAGTATCCCCTTTCTCCTCACTGGTTTTATTTCATTAAAAGAGGTTTTAAGTTAATTTTTAGAACGTATAACGCAATTTAACATTGCTGACTCTTCTTTGAACAACTGATTCAGTATTGATATCAACGCTATTTTTTTTAATACATGTGTAATTGTGAGTTCGGTTTTGATTTTTGTTGGTGTAGAGTAACGGCACCAGTAACAGACAAGGGTTCAGTAACAGACAGTCGTAACTTTGGACTTAAATAATAAGAATTTTAGGCGGGTAGAACTGATGTTGCTGCGACCCATGAATACGGTACAACCAACTAGTATTATCAAACTGAATTTTATGAGTCGGTTGGTATTTACAAGGCATTGGTGGAAGGTTATGAACAACCACCTCGAGTATCGTCAGAATTGTCGGTGTCTGTTACAGGGGGTTGGACCATTTTTTTCGAAATTGAGCAAATAAAAATAGAATTAACTCATTCAGAGGATCCTGAAGCAACCAAACGTTGGATGAGATGTAGTTGCATGAGGTAAAAATAGTTTTAAACACTGTAAAAAAATTCCGAAACGTTACTGGTATTTTCCGTGGAACGTCTCGGGATTTCACACGTTTTCACCTATTTCCCCGTAAAAACAAGTATCTTCACAAAAAAGTTTCCTGAATCGCTGCAGGTTATACACGTGCAGACTTTTCACTGTTGTGGAAAATATTTTTAGCAACCAGTTTAAAAATTGAATGAGCGTGTTTATTAAGTGTATCGGCCTAAGCTGGCTTACGACCTGTCCAGATTGACTAAACTCCCAATGAGAGCGAAAATGTCAATGGATAGCTACAGCTTTGCAAGGCAGGAATTGCAGGTAAGAGATATGCTTGGTTCCTTCTTGGATAGCTTTGGCCGTGGTCGCTCTGATTTTTATGGAGCCTTCATGGTAAATTAGGAAGGTTCTAATTAACTACACTGAACCTACTTAATTTTTCTAGAAGGTTCTAGAGACATGACTGTCTTTGACAGTGCAGATTTCTCACGTCTTCATAAATTTCCAAGTTAATTTCAGAAAGGTTACTGACTTTTAGAAGAAAGCGTTCCTGATTTTTCCAAGATATGTTATTGGAAGAAATTGGGCATATCAGCTGCCCATTATTTTCCAGGAACGTTTCTAAATCGTTTTTACAGTGTATGTGTGTAACGTATGATTTCTGAAAAACATGGAAAGCCTAAATACACTAAGAGGGTCTGAAAATTGAGTTAACCTGAGGAGAGCGATTTCTTAAGAATGTCTGTTTCTGGTGATGTCACCCTACGTGTAAATAGAAAGAGCAATTTATCACTAAAAATTAAAAAAATCAGATTCGATATTGCTTTGCTTTTTTTTAGCACATATTGCACATTTTCTGGCGAGAACCTCCTATGTGAGTGCCGAGGCATCAAAGGATCCCTGTGCCAAATTTGCAAAGATCCGACGTAAGCAGGGGATTTGCGTAAGGAACATACTCACACCCACACTACGTAACGTAACTGTCAAAAACATTAATAAAGAAATAATAAACGTATCACACTAGACGAAGGTACTTTTTTAGCACATTTTGTGTTTCTGTTTCGGTAACGAAATTGTCGTTTTAGAAGCTTCTGATTTTTAAATATCAAAATTAGGTTACGTTTTTTGTAATTGTTTATGGTCGTATTTTGGAACTAGGATCTATAAAGACAAGAGAGTCAAGGATTAAGTACGACTTCACCCTTACTCAACGGAGAACACATGCTTTAAAAAGGAAGTTATCATCAAATGTGGTTCGGTGTGGGTTCGGTGAGTTCGTGGAAAATTCCAATCACACGACTTCAGTGCATATCGACCTGTTTAAACACTGATTCCGTCTTTGCGTGAATTAAAGCCGCACTATTTTTAATTCGGGGATATCTGTTCCCAAGCGATATGTATTACTACGTGAGAAAAAAAAACATGATTTATAGCTGATGTTTTACAAATAAAAATGTACAATTACTTCATTGAATGTAAAACGTTTGCACGAGTTTTGTTCAAAGTACATTGTATTAGGTCAAACATAATGGATTTTTGCAGAAGCAGTTTTAATGAAACTCAGATGTACCTAAAAACCGGTATTTTTACATTTCAGGCAGTGAGAAGCAAAGTGACGTAAGTGAACATGTTCATGTTTTGAGTAAAACGCGTTTAAATATTAGGTCTTAAAGATAAGGCTTTCATTGAAAATTTTTTCTAAATCATGCTTTATAGCAGCACCTATGAGGGCTATTATTACTGTATTTTGCTTCAAGACAAAGGAGAGGTTCACCTACCAATTGTACTGGTTATCTCAAAATTTTTAATTTTGCCACTTACATCCCTTCGCTCCTCACTGCCTCATTTCTTGCACGAGAGAAAACGATTCAATAAGGAAAATTAAACATTCAAACACAGTCTATTTTCCTTAAGTAATACTTTTTTTCAAACGAAAAGAATAAGTAAATGAATAAACGAAATTCGCATACATCTTTCTCTCTTTCTCTCTCTCTATATTTTTTAAATATATAAATGTGTGTGTGTGTGTGTGTGCACGTCTATAGGCTTGTGATTCGTCCCTTATTCTACCGCGCATATACAAAAAGCAAGTTAATTTCACTCGCTTAAAAAATATAGACATAAAATACAAACAATGATATGTATTATCACGCGTTATTTATGTTTTGTTTCACCTTCAAATATAAAATGACCACTTCCCACTAAACAATGCTAATACAAAATATCTACTAACATCTAGTTTATAACCATTCTCTGGAGAGGTAGTAATGCAAAAGAGAGAGAGAGATAAGAGTAAAAGTTGAGAAACGCTCATTCCTAGTCATCTATTTTACTTATCAGTAACAGTAGCCACCACTAGGTGGCGCGTAGAGCGTGACAAGAGTTTTGGGTCAGTCCCTCAATCGATAGCTCCCATCGTTTTCGGAGTTTTCTAGGATAAATAGGTTTTTGCGTTGGAATGCAGAAAACTTGGCAACTGTACTTTTGGGAGCATTTCTATCATTATACAGGTCGCGTAGAGATATTCGGATTCATGAAATGAACTTGTGACATCCTAACTCGTTATTATAGGTCGCTAATAATAGGTTTAGTTGAAAGGAGAGGGAATTTGTTTGTTTTCGGTCCAAATTTTTAAATTTTTGTTTAGAAGGGACGTTATTTTTACTCATGAGTTTAATTATATATTTTTAAAACCTTACATATCTTCGATTATTTAATGCAGTGGCCTAACCAAAGGGGGAAAACATGTTTCAGAAGAATATATATATATATATATATATATATATATATATATATATATATATATATATATATATATATATATATATATATTGAAAACGTATTAAAGAGGAAAAAATTAGAATACCATAAACCACAAGCCAAAAATGTGCAAAGCAGCCATCTTTAGACTTGGAAGAAATACAGGTACATCACGTTTCAAAAGGGGTTCAGGGAACTCTCCCACCCTTTTCTTTTCTCCTCTTGAGACTTTAGAAAGTCTTGAAAACAATTTTTGCAGCTCCTATGATACTGAAGATGTCAGAATTTTTATTTTTCGTCTAAAACTTAAATATTAAAAAAAAAAAAAAAAAATCGTTACCTCAATACAACTTTAAAAATTCATATTTTGAAGCACACAAATGCTTTTCGTACGTTCGTTATCCCAGTGAGTATTAACAGCCTTCCGGAATTTTTGGGCAGAACTTAGGCCGTTACCGTACGTACGGTAATAGCGTACATTGCTAGAGTTCGTTACGATGCGTCCGAACGATAATTAACGTATGCTATTTACGTATGGGCAGAGACTAGACCTATTGGTGTGTGGCGGAATTTACACAAGCGGTAAAAAAATCTCTGGTTTTATGGATGAGGGCGTTAAAATAAATCAAAAAGTGTACCAACGGAACATTTTAGAAACTATTGTACTTCTGTGCGCCAATAAACACTTTGGCAGAGCGGACTGAACATTCCTTTTAGAAACTGCAAAAGCTTACTTTTCCACAAAGACAAGAGTGCAAGCCAAAAAGCGCAAGATTAATTTTCCTGATATGATGTCTGTAGGGTGAGCACTCTACTCGCTAGACCTCAAACTATAGATTACAGTGTAGGGGAAGCTGCTATACCCACGGACGGTTGTACCTACGGACATTGGTCGGGAAAATCCAGGTATCGTCGAGAGGGTTCCTAATTGGGGTTCAACGTGTGTGTTACTACCCTCTCCAATAACCCAGAAAGTTTCAACGCCATTAAACAGATATTTAAGATTCTATCACATTTTTTCGGTTTTAGTAGGATCTAAGTAAAGAAAAAATAATAATTTGAATTTTGACATCTTGAATTCAAATTATGTTTTTCGCAATCACGAGTGTGTGTATCTAGGCGTGTGTGTTTGTGTGGGGGATGTATGTGTATTGTGTGTAGGGGTATGTGTGTTGTGTGTAGGGGTATGTGTATGCGTGTGTAGGGGTATGTGTATGTGTGTGTAGGCATGTGTTTTTGTGTTTGTGTGCAGGGATAAGTGTGTGAGTAGTTGTGTGTATGAATGTGTGTGTATGTGGGGGGGGTATGTGTATGTGTGTGTAGGAATATGTGTTTGTGTCTGTGTGCAGGCATGAATGTGTGGGTTGTTGTTTGTATGAGTGTGTGTATGTGTGTGTGCATGTGTATGTGTCTGTATGTATTTGTGTGTGTATGTGTCTGTATGTATTTGTGTGTGTATGTGTTTGTGTATGTGTTTGTGTGTGTGTGTGTGCGTGTGTGTGTGTAGTTGTGTATGTATGCGCGTGTGTGTAGGACATGGATGCAACCCGGAGACGGCTTTCGCTGTAGGAGCAGCATCGTGAGTAGCCGGTCGACGGTGATGGTGCAGAGGGTGGCGGTGAGAAAATAAAATCAAAGGATATCAAAAAACAGTCAAGTGAGAACAATAAGCAATCGTGATTGCTCAAATAAGAAATGAACAATTTCTTTTCTTTTACTCCGTCGTGGACTGTATTATTCATTTTTGTTGTAAGTATCACGATTCCCTATATTTTAAAGGTTTTGTTTCTGATTTTTAATGTTGTAAAGCTGATCCTGTCGATGTGACTGCCTTGAAAAACCAAAATGGCATACCTTTGTACCCTTTTTAGTCTCCTTGGGTCACACCTGAGTCTTCTTACAATGTGAAGTACTTCAAAATGGTGCCTTGTTATCAACGCCCAAAATTTACTTTTAACAATGATGATGAATTTGAAGTACGACTTGAAAATATAGTGTTGAAGTAATCCCCAACTGTTGTAGGATCTGCAGACCGTCAATCCCACCAGTTTTCATTTGAAATCGACTTTTCTAGATTTTTGTTGGTTTAATCTAAACTGAGTTTTATTTGTAATGGGTTAATTTTGGTTAAAGGTTTCAATTTGCATATAAATTGAAGTTATTGTGTAAGTACATAGAGAGTCATGCTATCATGAATGTAGTAATTTTTTTTTGTTTAGAAACATATTAATTATTCATAACATCATTAACTCTCTTAAGACTTATAACTTTTTTAAAGAGTTCACTGACGTTAAAAAATTAAAGAAAATTAAAAAAAAATAAAAAAAACCTTCGATTAATTTCGAAAGTTTAATTTCTGTTGGATATGTTATTTAATGTTATTTTCAATGGATATTTGAAGTATTTCAATATAAAATGGCTTATGAAAATGCATTGAATGTAATTGAGTTCCTCAGACCTATTTATATATTATTGTTTTATATGTCCATGGGTACAAAGGCACCTGTCGGCAGTGTGAACGGGTTGTTATACCCACGGACAAAAAATATGGTTTTTAAGACATTTTTTTTTGAGGTTGAAAGCTTTGAGATTTTCACCTAACAAAAGTTGCCAAATTAGATGATAAGTTGTAGATTCAGGCAGAAACGTTTTCCGATCGAGTAATCCATTCCCATAGACCAGCAAAAATTGAAAAGTAAATTTTGTCCGTGGGTACAGCAGCTTCCCCTGTGGCATATTTTAAAGTCTAGGGCCTGCCTTAAATCACAAAAAAGTTTGGACTCTCTAAATCAATTTCTTTGGTGGAAATGGGATAGATTAAAGGTAAAAAAAACTGCTGCCAATGGCTGAAAATTTCAATAAGCGGTTGCGCTTCTGTATTACTGCAAACGGCGGCCAGTTTGAAAACAATTAAATTTATTGATTACTTAAGGTCTGCTCATATTACTATCGGTTGTGTTAAGTTAATTCATTTATTTTCAAGAAAGTAGAATAAAAAATTGCTTGTCCATTTTTTTTTTCGTCGATTGTCTTTGCACCCATAAGATCATATGTTATACAATAAAATATCGGTTAATTGTAACTACAAAACAAGTGTCCGAAGTGTTTCATTTCGCAGATTCATGCTCTTTTTAGCGTTTTTGCTTCTTTTTTAAAATTTAAACGTTTAATTTAAGGATATATTTAGTTCCCTAAAAGTTTTTTTTTTTTTTTTTCACTTAAAGGTGTTTTGCCTCTGTGGCCTCTCCGTCACGTCAATGAAAAGTATATCTATCCTCCCACTACTTAATATTTTTTGTTTAAGAAAACTCTGACTTGGGATTTCAACTCTCGTAACTAACAATGAAAACATTGTTCAGGATCACTTTTAAAATATTTTTCAACTTGGCTATGCTTTTATCTGCCTACGCAACAAAAACTATGTATAAGCCCTTTTTCAGCTAATTATATGTAATTATACGGTTTTATACGTTAATTATACGTATTTTAAGGTAAATAAAATGTTTCAAGTGGATGAATAAATTAGTGTTTGATAGTTATGACAGCAGACGTCTGAAGTGCAGGTGAGTGTCATCTAATTGTCTTTACAATTTAACTACAACTTGGCAATTGTTTTCCATATTCGGGTAGCGTTCCCAAAAAACAGTTTTTACTAAAAATAAGTATATATTTTTAAAATAAAGGAAAAAAAGCACATCCAAAGGCAAGTTGAAAAATTACACATGAAACTCTTCGAGAAAAAAAAAACTTTTCCCACCCTTCACCATTTTAAAAATGGCATGTGCAAAAATATAATACTAGCTTGTAAACCAAACCAAGTGTTCACCAAAGAATCAGAGTAATAGTATTTATATTTGTACCTTTTGAGGAACTATGTTGGCAAAACCCAATCCGTATCAAATAATGCATATTTAATGCATTTAAGTCTAAGTCATCATAGTTGTAAACTTAAACGCCTTTTTTACTGAATAATAATCAAACACGTAAAAAAGGAAAAAAAAGCGCATTGAAAGTCTTTACTATACATATGATTCTTACAAATAAATAAAAAATCAATTCACCAAGCGTAATATCTAGATATAAGTTACACCTACTATTTTCTTCATTAGTTTTCATCAACTTTTAAGATTTAAAAAAAAAAAAAAGAACAGTAGATGTATTTCTGCGATAAATTTTACATTAAAGCTAACCAAAGTAAATTTTTTCCTGTTTCGCAAACGTAGCGGAAATAGTTCGAAATCTTTGAAGGGAGAATTCATTTATCTTTGTCTCTATTCTTCTTTCTGAAGCAAAAAATGTTTTACGATAGATTTCTCAATTGTTAAAATTGTTTGAAAAGAAATCTCACTTTTTCTACTTCCAAGTAATTCAAGAAGACCATTTTTTAGGGAAAGATTTGCATCAGTTGGTTTTTTAATTGAATTATTCAACATCTATGCAGGCATACTTAATGAAACGTACTTTATTCTATGTTATGTATGTGTGTAAATGGGAATATATCCTT
The DNA here is from genome assembly GCF_026930045.1 of Uloborus diversus. Lineage (NCBI taxonomy): Eukaryota > Metazoa > Arthropoda > Arachnida > Araneae > Uloboridae > Uloborus > Uloborus diversus. The sequence continues at coordinate 14,022,126 of NC_072733.1, read as the reverse complement.
TTTATGCGTCTATTGTTTTTATTTTTTATAACTTGTAGCATGTAAAGAGTTTTACGCACATTTAGATAACTTGTCTGTATATAGATCGGTAACATTTACGGAAACACATAATACAGATGGGCAGTTGGTTCTCGAGAAGCCATTTTCTACTTTGCTTTTGTAACGTAATTGCGTTAATTTGCAGTTAGACAAGTCTACTGGAATACAAAATAATATTTTTCATTAATAAATCCGTAACTAGTCAAATAAAATTAAGTATTTCTCTTATGGACACATGTGACTATAACTGATTTTTTTTTTTTTTTTTTGGCCATTCTTGCTCAAAGTTATTATATAGAGTTGATGATAAAACATATGCTAAATTTGGAAGGCGATAAGTAAAAAATGCATGGGCAGTTCTATTTTATTTTTTTTTATTTGTTGTTCAGAAGAACCTTTCAAAAGCGGTTTGTCAGTTTGTTTAAAGTGTTAAGTTAATTATATTGTGAACAAAAAAAAAGAAATAAATAAAAAAAAAATAAATAAATAAAAATAATAATAATATGGTTGAATTTTTTTTTTTTTTTTTTTGTGTATTTTCTGAAAATAATTGAATTCAGCGAGGATAACCATTTTAAGTTTTTAGTATGAGCACAATTAAGCGAATGTGACCATAACTAGTCAAACCAGTGTATTCCAGTTTGTGTCAAATACACAAATATTATAGTTGAAAATTACTAAAGTTTCACAGCTATAAAAGTACAATTTCTAACATCTAACACCATGATAATTAGTTTTTTGATGAACTAGAACAACAACATCAAAGTTCAACAAAACCCAAACCAAAGAGAAAAAAAATCTCAACGATGCCTATTACTAGTCATTTACCCTAGCTCTGAATTTTACTTACGTTAGTAGGATTGGATTTTGATTTTTGGAATAAAATATTAATGATGTGCAGTTTTGGGTATGCATTTTGAACCTCTGAAATAAAAAATGTAAACTTTGCTGTAGAAGGGCACTGCATTATGATTGAGTACCAAAACAATTCTTCCTGGTGATTGATTATTTAACTACAATCGGGGTATTAAAAAATTTCCTAACCTCCTTATGGTGAAGACTTATACCCAGCAAATATTTTACTGTTCCCCCAGACTAAGCATCGCCTTCATGAGACGGAAGAGTGGAGTGGGATACTTGCTGTTTTCATAGTGGCATGCGCGCTTGGTTTTTAGAACTTTACCGAATACGACTACCGAGGGATCTTCGAAGCGTAAAAAAGTACCTGGCGGAAGTGTGTCGACGCTCAACTATTGTGTTTTGAAGAATTTACATGATTTGATGTTATATCTTTAAAAATACCTTTCTTTTTTTAGCAATACTTTTTATAAATTAATAAAAAGACTGGTACACATATAGTAAAGACTATTATTAGATGATGGAAAATAATTAGGGTAGAAAAAATATTTGATCAGTTAGTTTTGATAACAAGAAAATTTTGCTGATTGCACACCGGCTAGAATGGGGAAAAAATCTGTCAGTATTTATTGTCGACAGTTTGCTTACCAAATGTGGCAATGTTTTCACTCCATCGAATCTTATAACATTACACAAATCACATTCTTCCAGTTATATGATCGTGATTAATAATGATGGAATAATTGACAACCCATGAGCATGTTTTCAACCGCAAAAGTGAATGCCGCATGCATAAATTATAACTAACCATGATGTTTTAAACTGTTCTTTAATTCACACACTTTTTCATGAATTATCTTTTAGCCTGCGCAGCGTGTAATAACATATTTTACAATTACTAATCTACAGTAGAAAGTCAATCACTGACCTGATACTTCTAAAGACTTCGCCACCTGCGGAGATACGGAGGAATGTATTTTGTGTAGTAGCTTTGTGGAAATAGGCGCTCTTCTCGTTTACAAAAAAGGTGTCCGGGACCCAAATTCGATCAGCGACCTCGGCGCCTACCGTCAAGCTCTCGAATCCCGTCCTCGGGGTAAACGAAAGCCGGTCATCGGTCCAAGCTTGACGAAAGTAGAAATCAAGAGTAAAATCCTGTAATCAAAAAATACCAATCAGCAAGAAATATCAGTGTAAAGCAGCACGAAACACTTCTCTTTGCCATGATTTTAATTTAAACTAATATAGAATGACAAAAAATATGCATAAACGTTAACTTTCTAGTGGGCGCGTGTATCTATCAGATACACTAAGAGATAATTTCGTTTTCTAGCTTTTTGACAGACAGCGCTATAATTATCCCTCCCCTAAACCTAATTTTAGTCAATTTTCAAGCGTCTCGTCCGTTGCAGTCTGCAAACCTCTTGTCAGTATTTGAGAGATACACACGAATGTTGAAGTAACTTTGTGTTGCATTCGATTATTTGCTTGTTATTTTTATTTATTGCTTTAATATTATACGTGTTTTAGAAACTTCAAAAGAAATATGTTTAAACGGAGCTCCACTGTAATAAAAACTTCGTACAAAAACATAGAAAACCGTTACAAGAACTTACGTTAACAGTCTCCGTATCTCTAGGATACACTGCTCGTATAAACACTTAACTCAACTAAGCATAAAAATAAATTTCAATCATAATGCAAAATGACAAGCACACTAGACTTACAAGGTTTAGCTGCGAGACATGCCAATATTGTAAATGTAAGGAGAAAAAAATACGCACAACCTTTCACAATTGCTCCCGCTGAAAGATTAAAAACGTAAATAAACTGGAAAAATAACCGAAATGAAAAACTAACCGAAGAACCAAAAAAAAAAAAAAAAAACTACGATAGATGACGTTAGTACTTGTTACTTCAGTAGATATACGCAAACAAGTACAAATTATCTTTTTAAAAAGCAAGTTCTTATTTACCTTCTCATTCGCATGTTTTCATCCATGTAGTTCTTAATAATGCCATCAATCAGCAGATTTGTAGTTTTTTCCGGATATAATCAATGATCTAACAATGATCTATATATTATCTAAAAATGCTCTACAAGCCAGAAGTACTTCACAGAATTTCTCATGATATTTCGAATATTCCAATCAACAATTGTATGAAGAAATTTTTGAATAATACATTTTTTTTTAAATTAAGAAAGAGGTATTTATACCATATAATTTCATGAAAATAAATTACACACATGGGTGTAAAACATTCAAAAAAAGTGTTTAACGGAGTTTTTCATCATGGGATTACCCTTTACTTGTAAATGTAATAAAAAATATTGCTTAATTTAAATTTAACCTAACGTCGAAAGATCTCCGGGGGGACTGCAAATGTAAACTAATCATGCTTTATTTTATCTTTTTAAATACATCACAAAAGAAGAATTTTTTTGGAGGCTTTTATAAGTAAAAAACCTCGTCCTTTTATCAGTCTAACGTTATAAATAAGCCAGGAGAGCTCATTTTTGGTGTAAAACAATAAGATTAAAAACCCTAAAAAGTGAAATTAACACTATATTTATCTGCTGTAATCAAGGAGAAACGTCATGTTCTCTGTGTAACATATTTTCCTTCTAATTAAGACTTGAGTTTTAAATTTAATTATCTACAATGACAGTTGAAAACACAGATCAGAACTAACAGCATTATCGTTTGAGTACACGCTGACGTGTAGAGCTACCGTTCAGTTTTAAACTACACAAAAACAGGGAAGTAACGAAACGATATTGAATGTTTCACAGAAAGGATTATTAAGATCATACACAAAATCAAGGTCACCTAAAACTAGAAACCACCAATGCGCTTCGAGTAAAATAAGCACAATAATGATAAAAAAAAACAATAATGTCAAAATTGTATTTAAATATGTTTCGTAATAGGGTAACGGCAACAGTTACAGACATGCTTAAGATATCGCTCTCAGGTTAACTCAATTTTCTGAGCCTTTTAATGTATTTTAGAGTTTTAAACTAATTTTCTTTCATGATACTACATCTCATTTAACGTCTGGCTGCTTCTGGATCCTCTAAATTAGTTAATTTTATTTTTATTTGCTCAATTTCGAAAAAAAGGTCCGACTCCCCAGCAACAGACATTGACAATTCTGATGATACCCAGTATTAGTTAGGATAAGTAAAGGGTGACTATCTGACATAACCCCCCCTTTTCTCTTCAAAATGAGCAAAAATTCTTATCTTTAGATCTAAAACCTTATTAAATTGATATTAACATGAAACGCTGGGCAGACCTCGCGGTGACTTTTCATAACCTTCCATCAGTGCCTTGTAAATACTAACTGACTCATAACATTCACTTTGATATCACTAGATTGGTTGCACCGTATTCATAGGTCGCAGCAACATCAGTTTTATCCGCCTAAAATTCTTATGATTCTTATCATTCTTATCATTCTAACTTACGACTGTCTGTTACTGAACCCTAGTCTGTTAATGGTACCGTTCGTTACCCTAGTTCTTTATCAAAGGTATTTGTTTTCTACTAATGTCAATGATTTCCATTATCTTACATTATTATTTCTTACATTTAATGAAGCTACAAATGTGTTTCAGTAAACATACAATTTTCAGAAATTGAACATTGACTGAAACAGGTGAAAAATTTGTTGTATAGAATTACTACTAGTGTAATTAAACTATACCATTTTCACTGAAGAATCAAAAAGTCTAACTTCAACAACCAAATATGAAAGATATCTGAACAAAAATTGCGTGTTTCTTTCTTACTACCACACACGCGAGGAAACTTGTCAGTATTTTATCAAGTTATAAGTATATTTATCTTTGGATATGTTAACAAATTTTGAAACATAGTTGTTAATTACACTTGATATTATCTGTGTTTGGAGCAAGAATAGTACAGCTCCAATGCATTACAATTAGTTACACATAGGAAACATAATCTTTAGTTTTAATGCCGTTAAAATTGGTTTAAAAGAAGAAACGTCTAAAATAATATTAAATTTTAAAAAACCATGAATTAAGAAATTGTTTTTCTTTTTTCGATTCCTGAAAGTTTTGAACATTTGTAGCTTCTCTCTCTACTCCGAGGCCATCATTGGCGTTTAAAACTGATTTTAATGGAGGCTTTTTTTCGGTCGAAAAGAGTTTATTCGTCTTTCATTAAATGTGTTTTTTAAATAACGGACAGTTTGAGATGTGTACACAAATTTTGTTGGCCATGATAATAGAAATGCGAAGAAATAGAGGTGTAAATAAAATTTAAATCCAATAACTGGATCTAAAACTTTTCAAGTCTTTCTTAAATTATTTTTTTTTTCAATAGCCTAAAGTGTGATAATATAAAAATCGTATCCCTTCTTTCGTGAAAAAGATCTCTATTGCTTAAGAGATATCTATTGTTGGCTAGATCTCTATTGATTAAGGGATCTCTATTGTTGTCAATGTGCATACAAAACAAACTTTTAAACCCGATCCATTTTTTTTGTTTTTGGGAAATAATTTGAAAAAGCATACGACTTGATACATAACAGAAAATAAAACTATAAAATTCGCTTAGTAGTTATTCCATGTCATAAATTATGAACATATAGAATTATCCATGCCGTAGAAGGAATACTTTATGCTGGATATCTTTTAAATAACTCTGAATTTCTGCAAATATTTGACTTCAGTAAAATGAAATTCATCGCAATATATCTGTAATCAATGCCAGTCAAATTTCAAACCAAAATGCCTACTCTGTAAGTTATAATGTAAGCGCAAGAGTTAATTAAATCTATTAGTGGTTTTTAAGAAAATTAAAAAATAATCATGCAAAATGCATCAAAGGTTGTTGCAAGGATGTCGATATTTAGTCACACAACAGTCAAACAATAAAAAAGGGATCCTTAAAATGCAATAGTCAGTCTTCCAATTTACATAACACACACACAAAGAAAAATAACCTTGAAGGTTTTTTTTTTCTTCAGTCATACTTTTTTCATTAAGAATTACAAAAGAGTTTTTTAATCCATCTAAAATCCAAGGTCACTGCAAGACTCCCAATATTCAATCATGCATCGATAAATCCGTATGATAGAAAGAGCTTAAAAAACAATGGTCAGTATTCCATAAAATAGTCAGTCATCCAATTTGCAAAACACAAGAATAAAACTAAAAAATGATTGAAATCGCTTATTTTTTCTCAATATTATTTATTCATTAGAAATTCCAGAAGCAATTTCTAATAACTGAAACTTGAAAGAAATAAATAGTTCAACAAAACTTCCTATAACTTGTCAAATATAAGCACGATTGATTTCCCCGATTTTTGCTGCTACGTGAAGCTAATATATGGTGGAGCGTTTGCGAATCTGACGCCCAAATAAACGTTCTAAAATGGCTGCCAATCGTTGCTACTGATTTACTTTTTTATCTGTAGTTTTACCGGGTTGTTTTCGCATGAATGGACGAGTAAAACTGAAGATATTTATAGATGACTGTAAATCTGAGTGTAAGCCAGAATAATTTCTGGTTCGAAATGAAAGCTTTTGGACCGGCGTTGTGATTGGATGGTTTGAACTTTGAAGCACAATGCTGCCGTGTGCAGGTAAAGGGCAGTAACTGCAAAATTTTCATTTTTTTTTTTCATTTTTGTGCTCTATTGTACGTTAGCTTTATTGTACAAGCTTGCTTATTTGGTTTCCGCTGAAAAAAACGTCTAATTCCAGCTTTTCTCTATTGTTAGTATTGAATCCGAAACACATCTCTTCAAATATCTCGAAAACTCATTTCTGCAGATGCTGCCGTTTACCTGCACACGGCAGAATGCTGTGTGGCAATAGTTTACGGAATATGACTGAATATGATTGCGATTTCTAAATACATCAAACAAAGGTGAAAGCACTCAATGTGAAGACTAATTTTAATTAGGAATATATTAACTAGAAATGTGTGAAACACTTATCACACAATTCAATTTTTTAAATTTTACAATGTTAAATTGTGGAACATTACGTTTTAAGAACCAAACAAAACGATTAAAAAAATAGAAATGCTGACTTTTTGAATTAGAGACAAAGACTTATTTTGTAAATCAATGTTTCTGAAGTCTTTTCTTCATTTTATAAATGAGTTCTATACCGTAAAAGTGTCCAATTATGGGCCACTTTTCGATGTTTTCAATAAAAATTCCATGTATATCATTGATTTAGAAATTTGAGGACTATAGCAATGGTAGCTATACATCTCGTTTTTCAAATCAAATGTTAAAAAAAAAAGTCTAAGTTGGAAAGAAGAGGAAGGGGAATGTTTTCCCCGTGGCCCATAGTTGTACCCCTACGGGAACAATTAGGCCACCTCATTTTAACCTATAAAACTCATTGAAAACTTGATCTGGCTATTTGTTGTCTGATGCTACATGTTGCTCTCTGCTTGAAACTGCATAAAGATTTTTTTTAGTCCATCGTTTACCTTTTTTTTTTCAATTTTTTAAGGCTTAATCATCACTTGTCGCCTCGAGTGATTAAAAAAGTTAGACATGGTAAATGTAGATAACGTTCTTTATTGTCTGCCTAGGTTTCGACATAGAAACATTTGAAAACTAGAAAAATCTCACCAACTAAAGGCTAGGTACCTATAGAATCTCTCATATAGGGACTCTAGGTACCTATACTTAGGTCTCAGAAAATACGTAGGTCAGACAAGTTTTAAATGAGATCAAAAAAATTTTTTTTGAAAACTGAAATGTGAAATCACATTCTACATTCCGAATCTCATGAAAATGAATAATATTTAAAAATGATCTCAGTTTATATTTGGTCCGGATTTCAGTCAACACCTTCTGCAGAAACTCCACTGATTACGGGTGATAGGGCGACCCCCAAGCTTTCTTCTGTCTTTTACTGCCATTATTTACAATAAATAACACAAAATATGACAAATGCATCCCTACAGAGATTAAAATGAAGATTCAAGCCACCAAAAAATGAACTTCATGTATTTCTGCCTTAGCCCTGGCTATAGGGCTGTAACTTACTGAATATTCTTATAGCTAGTGCATCTGACTGGATCATTCTGATTTGAAAGTTGTTGACTGCGCTATTGACGTAGAATATAACATTAAAATTGTCACTGAATATGTGAATGTCAGAACAGTTACAGTGTTGTTGCTTTTTTAGGCAAGAACAACAATGTCATCGTTGTTAGTGCGCATTTACCAATCAAGCACGATGTTTTTCCAATTTTTAATGAAGCAAAATCTCAAAATATTTTACAAATGAAGTCACTTGATAGTCACTTTTGTCCTGGATATTTTTACAGAGTCTGAAAGTTTGTTCATGACTGATTTGGTCATGAATGAAAATAAAACTCTACCTAATTAGAAATCAGCAATAAGGCATAATTTGTCGTCGTGTCAAGTGCGTATTTTTCAATCAGGCGCGATGATTTCCTTTCTTTTGAAGCGGATAAATTTAAAAATATTTTGTTTAAAAACCGCAAGTATTTTGAAATGTACTGCACTACTTGAAATGCATTCAAGTATTGTGCATTGAATCACAATATTGTAAAGTAATATTGTATTCAGTTTTGCTAGTACTGCTAGAAAAGTTGAAATTGTTTTGATCACGAATGAAAATCAATTGTTTTTACTGAATAAGACAAAAGCAACAACATATTGTCGTAGCAGGTTCGACCTTACAATCTAAGATAACTTAAAATATCATGATCAAGAGAAAAATCCCAAAATATTTCATTTATAAAACTACAAATATCGTCCAATTGTATTATGTGAAGCATTGTACAATAATTTGATATTCAGTTTTGTTCCCAATACAGCAAGAAACTCTAAAATGCTGATTTGGTCATGAATGGAAATCAAATCGAATTTCAAAGGAAAACTTGAAAGAAATATTTATTTCTTTTGTCTTGGAAAGAATAAACTTTTTAGTCCGGAAACGTTTCCTACAAAATATTCTTCGATGCATATCGTGGTTTTTTTTCAGATGAAATACCATAGAAGGTCCTTTAGGTTTTTTTTTTAAATCGGAAAAGGGAAAATCTTTTATTCGGAAAATAAATAGACGCAGACCAATATGCATTTAGAAATATTCTGAAGTGGCTTCAAAATGAAAATATATATATATGACACTGTGTTGTCATACATTCAATATTCAGCAAAAAAATTTTGAAATTCAAATTTTTTAAAACTTCCTCGTTTTAGTTGCATAAATATTGAAAAGAGGAGGACAGTTTCCAATAAACTTCTTAAAATACTTTAAAAGGAAAATGAAAGAGAAGGTTTTTTTTTCACTGAATTTCAATATTTAGTAATAAGCAGCGAGTTTCTGGGAAAACTATTTTGAATTTACAGTAATTGATTTTTCTTTCCCAGCCCAACTTTATTTTATTTAAATTTCGCATGGTCGTGTTTATTGGTTAATTAAAAGAAAAAAGAACTTTTTAAAGCGTTATCTCATTTAATTAACACTCGTCTAGCCGAAAGTAATTGAATAAACAGAGCTTATCCGTAAAACTTTTGTTTCATGCCAGCTGAAGTTATTTGATTAAAAAAAACAACAAAATTGAATACTTTTCTTCAGGCTTGAATACCTTTGTTTGGTAAGATAAGACGAAAATATTTTCGTTTGCATAAGATCACCTCAAAACATCTTCCGTGGATGGCGTACAGCATTTTTATGCGCCTTTAAACTTAAAACTGCGTTCGCTCTTCTATGATTTTTGTTTCATGATCTTTTACTTTTTCTGCTTGGAAGATCTGGAATATCTCTAATTCGAATTGATAAAGGCTTTAAAAATACTGAAACAGTAAAAAAAAAAGTGCCGATGAGGGAGCAGCTTTTTTCATGAGTTGGGGATGCAATTTCCTTTTTTTATGGGTTTTTTGGAGCCAATTTAACACACCACATATCAATAAAAGTTACACATATGATTTTTTTCAATCCAGAAACCTAAGAGTAGTTTTGTTGCAGTCGTTTTGAGTTTTAAGTTTTTTTGTTTTGTTTAGTTTTGTTTTATTAGGCTAAAACAGTAAAATAAAAAAAATAAAAAACATTACTCTAAAAGAGAAAAACTACTTATTAGTTTCCTTGGGGCATGTTAGAGAGATGTTTTTTTTAATAGAAATCATGTTGATGATATCTAAAAGATGATGAGGAGTTTATCTCAAACAAACTAAATGGTTTGACATGATTCAGTATAACGGATTGTCCAAAACGTTTATCTACATTGGTAAAATTAATTACAAATGAGTAGAAGAAGAAAGATATTAATTTACATTATTTTAAGATCGCCTCAAAACATCTTCCGTGGATGGCGTATAGCATTTTAATGCGCCTTTAAACTTAACACTGCTTTCGCTCTCCTATGATTTTTGTTTAATGATCTTTTACTTTTTCTGCTTGAAAGATCTGGAATATCTCTAATTTGAATTGATAAAGGATTAAAAAATACAGTAGAAAAATAGTTCTAATAAGGGAAAACTTTTTTACATGGTTTGGAGATGCAATCTTCATTGGTTTTTGGAGACAATTTACCAGACCACATACTAATAAATGTTACACATAAGATTATTTTAAATCCAGAACTCGAAGAGCTCGAGAGTTTTGTTTCAGTCATTTTTAGTTGTTTTAAAAGCTTTTTTTTTTTTCTTGTTCTTTCGTCTGGCTAAAGCAGAAAAAAATGAAAATTAAAAAAAAAAGTTTATTACGCTAAAAGAGAAAAACTGCTTATTAGTTTCTTTGAGACACATTAAAGCCATATTTTTTAGAGATCATTTTGAGGATGTTTGTCTCAATCGAAATAAATGATTTTACTTGATTCCGTATTACGGGTTGTCCGAAAAGTTTATCTTTACCGTCACATTTGATGAGCAAAGAAAATATTTGATGCACAGTTTTTTATGTTTCACAGCCAAAATATCAAAGTCTGAAGGTGTTATGTCTGGAGATGTAGGTATCCACAGTATTTTAACTTATCTAGCTATCAGTGCATTAGGATGTTTTCATCTAATTCTTTTTCATCTAATTCCAATTCTTATTCGTACTTCAGCCTGGTTCTTCTTTTTTTTGTAATGTTTTATTGCTCAGTTTCATTAAATTCCATTAGCCGTGTCAAGCACATACAAAATATCTAGCTACGTTTGCCCCAAGAATTTCAAGATCAAAGCTCTGAAGGGTTGCCATAACTTGGCATTTAGTTCATCAATTTCACATGAAACTTTTTAACAATGTTTTTAACGTATCCCCTTATCTAAGTAAGAATGTGTCGGGAGATCTAAATTCCCATCCACAGCAATGGAAAAAATTCATCAAAAGTCTGTTGTACATTTGAACTTCAACTTGGTTAAGAAACATTACACTTCTATTTTTAGAACATAAAAACCCGTATTGAACGTAAAAACCCGTCCCTACGAACATGAAAAACCACCCTTAACTTTTTAAATCCTTTTATTTAACATGTACATGCTTATTCATGTAGGGGAAAGAGGGATAAATTAAAAAAAAAATCCTTCATATCTTTATTTTTCAAAAATATTTCTAATTTCTTGGAGAAAAATGTCTCCACGACTGAATACTCTTTTCTTTGTGCCATGGAACTTTTTGAGATTCTTATAAAAATGTATCTGTTTTTTGGCGTTCCAAAAATATATTCAGATGTTCATCTCATATGAAGTTAATAGGAAACTTAATGGAACGACAATAAAATAAATAATTACAAAGTTTTTTATGCAAAACCATGATCACAGAGATAATACAGGGTGTGCGAAAAGTCTTTGACACATTTTAGAAACACTAAAAAACAACAGTAAATTTTCGTATGAATATGGGGTTTGTTCCATAATACTTCATAGTTTCAAGAATTTTTTTGTGAAAAACAAAAAGTGTTCTTATACATAATTTACTTCGATGGCTGTACTTCACAGTAAGAAAAATAAACTTCAAATGAGATGTTTAATCGTTTTATATAACAGAAAACAACGCCTTATAAGTGCACTTTTTATTTTTTTATTTATTTAATTATTTATTAATTTATTTAATTTTTTACACTTTCTTGAAAAATTCATGAACTTGTGAAGGTATTTCGTTGAAATATTCTTTAAAATTCTTGATGTTTAATTAAGTTAATAGCATAATACCGATTATTCTAATGCTGTTTTATAAACTGTTTTAAACATTATACGTTAGGGTGGGCCGAAAAAAGGATATTTTTGAAAAGCAACTTCTAATAGCTAAAAAAAGTTGTGCATTGCCATCCGAAACATGAGAAAAATAACTAAAAAATTGATATTTATGTCTATAATATTGTATAGACATAATGTTATATATATCATTATTAGTATATCATTATGTTATATATATCATTATGTCTATAATATAATTATAGACATAATATATCTGTCATAATTTTTCTTTTTTTTATAATAATTTTTCACATGTTTAGGATGGCAACTTAGCACGGCAGAATATACACATTTCCTTCACCAGTGATCTTTTTTCACACGTTTGAAGGTAGATTGAAGCTTTTAACGAAAGGCACATTTTCAGCCTATCATGAGATATGGTAGATACCTCAATTAGAGACCACTCGCCCATTTCCGAGTCGATTGGCACAAAATGTATCCTAAAAACAGCTATCTGAGTTGATATCTTCACTAGTTTATGCATTATTGTTTTAACATCTCCACAGAATCTTTCTTTAAGGCTTTTAAGATGGACCGAAGCCTTTCAAGGAAATAACGTTCTCCTGTAGTCGCAAGATATGCAAAAATAAGTCAGTTGAGAGAAATCTAACATCTAGAGTCTTCCAAAAATAAAAAAATAAATAAATAAATAACTCTCAAAGTGTGACTTTTTTTGCACAGTATGTGCAAAAAAAAGAAAAGGATGTTATTAAGAGTCTGCCATCATTTAAGATCTTGAATATTAAGTTTTTCTTAAGCGTATATAGTTTACTAATGTCCTTTTGTAGTGTGGGTTTGTAGTATAATATTTCGCATGGCTACTTTTAAAAATAAATGGCTGCACGTATATTTTGAACAACTAATCAGTTAATAGAGTTTCCGAGATTCCACATGTATTGTTAAAAAGGAAAATAATGGAATATGTTGACAAACCAGTTTTATTGCATCTGGTAAACATTTGATGACTCACCACGTGATCGTTTTAAGATGTGTCGATAAGAAAAAATAATATTCATCGTTTATGGTAAGATTAAAATACTTCATTCTGCAAAAACTCGACTATCTCAAAAGAGAGAGAGTGAGAGAGAGAGAGAAACTGGCCTGAGAGAGTTTTTTTTTTGTATTTTCTCAAAATTTAAGTATTACATAGTTGCTGCCATCTATAAAAAGTTTCAACAATTCAGTACATTATAATTTACGCAATTTATAAAAGCCTTTTGTAGTGTGATATACATAAATCTTTTTAGAAATAAATGACCGCATCACATATTTTAAACAACTAATCCTTTAATAGAATTTCTTTGGAAAATACAACATTCAACATATAATGTAAATTCAAAACATTTCTTGATGGTATACGGTGTCAAACCATTTTTATTACCACATATAAAAATTTGATGCGAATTTCCTTCACCACGTAATCTTTCTTCATAGCTTGTAAGCTGGATCGAAGCCATTCATGAAAGCAGCCTCCGCTCCTTCATCAGATACGATAGATATCTCCCTTTTCTGCAGTCTTCCTCAAAGACATGGAGCCTCTTGGCGCCATCACTAGTGACTAACGACTTGCACGTGCACAACATTTCATTCCATGAAAGATTTATGTCGCCAACTTTGGGTTCTGGCGTTTTCTCCTTTGCTATCGAACTCAGTTGAAACAAACATAGACTTTTGCACTCATTTCCTTCTAAGGCACTTGTTACATTTATGTCATCGATCAGCTCTTGTCGTTTGGAGGACCAAAAGCGTCTTCTAGGAATGGTCTTTCAGCGCATATTGTGTACTTTATTCTGCTTTCATTTTATCTCGCGGCATAATAATTAGTTTTCCGCTCCAGCTTCTTCAAAATATTGGTGAGTCATTCGTAGCAGCTTGGCGTAAAATTGCAACCCTTCAAGAGTCTCGAGATTTTAATACGTATGGTTTTGATACATTGCTTCTTTTTATATGAAGCTACTGTATTTGTGTAAGAAGGCACAAAACTAATACCGAAATATGATCAAATGCTGTATTGTAAAATACTAGTTTTCTTCTAACGCTTTTGTTTGGATTATATTATTATTAGGCCTTGTCGTTTAGCGAGCTAAAAGTAAAATCTATAAGTAGTCTTTCAGCGAAAATGGTTCATTTTATTTTATTTTCATTTTATCTAGCATAGTAATTAGTTTTCCGCTAAATATCCTCCAAAATAGAGGAGAAATTTTGCAACCATTTAAAATTTTCTAAGCTCTGAAAACGTATATTTTTGCATTTGTCTTATAACTTTCTTACTTGGCTAATAATACGCAATAGTGTATGTTTAAAATACCTAAACATGCTAAATCACCGCATTTTAAGATATTGCCGCACTCATTTTCTTCTAACGCAGTGTAGTAGCTGTTTCATTTGTTATATATCACCCCTTGTCTTTTAGAAGACTGAAATAGTCTCCTAGAAATTATCTTTCAGCGTATGTTGCGTACTTGGAATTGCAATACCGGACCAAAACTGCAATACCGGTATTTGGTATTTTTTAAACGTAATACCGGTATTAATACCGGTATTAGAAATTTCCCAAAAAATATTCAAAAACGTAATGTTTCTTTGCCATATTTTATTATTTTGTGCATAAAGTGCCTTATTTACTTATTGTGAACAAATATAAAACGAAAGAACAAATATCATTATAAAAAATAAATAATTGCAAGAAACGTATTGCATCTATTTAAGTGTCACTAAGCCTGAACTCATTTTAGTCAAAAAATTTCCTGCAATTGAGAATATTCTTTTTGAATTCACTTAGAGCCGACGGTACTGTTAATAATGCGCGATGCCCCTCGCTTTTGTAGTTGCCTGGAAGTCCTTCATCTTCAAATAATTCGGTCTTTAACTTGTTGTTTTTGAAAAAATATTTTTTTGTGAGTGTGGGAGTTTCTTCTGTACTGTGGGTAGTTTTTTTTTTTTATCCTTATTATTTTTGTTGAACATTTATTATTATACATATAGTAACTGTTCTTCGAGCAACAATTCTTTTCCAGTATTAACATCATCTTCAACGATTTCCTCTTCGTCAGAATAGGTTTGTGTCTGCTTTTTACTAACCCTTAGGTTTGAAATTTACGCTGAATTTGATTTTGTTATATTCTTTTTTTTTCCGTTTTCTTTTCAAAATTCCTTACAATTACATAAATTTTCGAAAATATGTTCCAACAGATTATGCCTTACCTCTTTGCAAATGTTCAAGGCATTAGAAATATTATCTCGCTTGGTATAAAGCTGAATTGCGAGATGGAACAGTACGCTAATACCGGTGACAACAAATTACTGCTTGTTATACTAACAGGAAAAAGTTGTTCAAAATTCAATACAGTTGAGACAAATATTTAAAAAGTAATATTATAAAGAATTGCTGTAATTAATGGTTGGAATAAAATTGTTCCTGGCACAAACACATTCGTAATTACACTTAAAATTAGTTTTCACTACAGGGCAAGTCAAGAAAAAGGAGAAAATAAAAGCGTAACTCACATACACTATCCGGTGATGAAAAATATCATTATGCAGTTTTCCGCTACTTTTCTTCGTAACTTCGCTTCATTGGTATTCTATAAATTCATACTTTTGAAGCTAAACAGTATATATCTAATTAGCTAAATTGAAAACTCTTTAACTAAAAAGTATTTATTATTTTTAGCTACCACATCAAATACTGGTATTACGAAATTGAAAAATAGCTCCAAACACCGGTATTCGGTATACCGGTACTGCAATCACTATTGCG
This sequence comes from Uloborus diversus, assembly GCF_026930045.1. NCBI lineage: Eukaryota > Metazoa > Arthropoda > Arachnida > Araneae > Uloboridae > Uloborus > Uloborus diversus. The sequence continues at coordinate 14,006,256 of NC_072733.1, read as the reverse complement.
TACTATATTTTGCTTTCATTTCCTCTAGCAACATAACTAGTTTTTCCCTTGAGTTTCGTCAAAATGTAAAAGAGGAATTTAGAACAGATTGACATAAAATTAAAACCATTTAAAAGTCTCAAAAAGTCACAAGAATAATCAACATGTCCTTCTCATTAAGTACATTAAAATATTAGGTATTTGAAACCATATGTTACCGATGTGTTCAATCTAAAACCAAGGATCTGCAGTTTACTTCTTTGAAGAATCCTGTTTAACTGTTTATTTTCAAAAAATGCCGTTCTCGCTAACTAACAAAAAACATACACTACAACCAATCGTATGTAACTAAAATGCTATAACCAACTAACTGCCTTTATAATTTTTTAACAAGTGCATTTAATTATAAATTGTCGACATTTACTGGTATTCTAAGCAGTGCAAAAATTGTGGCAAAGCATAATGTGTCTCAGAAAACATATGAGATTAATCTTTGCTCTGAAAAGCAAAATATATAGTTTTGAGAAACAATTTAAACAGTACCTTTGTCAGAAACTTTGTTCCAGCTAACTGTAACAGAAACGTGCACACCAACCAAGAGTACACAATCAAAAGATGTAACCAACTACCTCTTAGTTTGTACAGTGTTACAGTCAATGGTGAATTCCCAACATTTTCGGGTCTTTCGTGCCATGATTCAACTAACTTCTTCAAATATGATTATAAATTAATATGTGTCTTAGAAATAATGTATTACTAAAGTTTTCAGTCTAAACTGCAAATTCTGCAGTTTACCGCTTTAACAAATTGTTCTGAGGTTTTTTTTTTTTTTTTTTTTTTTTTGCAGAACATTCCAATGCATTAACTGTAACAAAAACGTGCGCATAAAACAGTGTATATGGTCGAAAACAGCAACGAACTACTTTGTCATTTGTCCACTGTTACAGAAAATGACGAATTGTCGAATATTTCAGATCTAAATCAGCCATGATTCATATCAGTGTTGCGAAACGACCTTAAGGCGATCGTGTAATATTACGCAATCATTAATATTATCTAGGATTAGAAAATGCAAATGAGAAATAGGGGAGTATTTCTCGCAAACATAATTACGTTTGATATATTGCTTTGTTTCATTGTGAAATTCCCAACAGGATTTTAAGAGTAGTCAGACATCCGGGGTAATTTTTGAGATTAAGTTGAACCTAGAAATAAGAAACAAGTGTTTCATGGAAGTTTTTTCATGGTTACTGATGCTTGTTGAAGAACTAGTTTTAAAGATAACCGATTTTAACACTTAAAGATAAGCAAGGTTGTTTACAAAACACTAACATATCGCACATGTAAAATAAACTGCCCAAAAATAGAAAATGTTATGACGGAAAAAATGAATTAATTTTATTAAAATATTTAGATATGATGCAGTCAATAATATGTTGGTTACTATCATTTAGGTTCGCTTGCATTCATAATGTTCCTGAAACAAACGTTTCTTATTGGTTTGTAAATCACGAGTTCGTGAACATCCCTAATGTTTTGGAATTTAAACTGTTTGAGTTGTGGTATACTAGGTGTGCGAATGTTCAACAGATCTATCGCGTGTTTACAATGTGTATCTTTAAACTGGAATAATAAATGAAATTAACAAAAAAAGAAAAAAAATATATTAATTTGAATTTTTGACATCTTGAATTCAAATTATGTTTTTCGCAATCACGAGAGTATGTGTGTATGTATGCGCGTGAGTGTTTGTGTAGGCGCATGTGTGTGGGTGCATGTGTGTGTGTGTAGGCGTTTGTGTGTGTGTGTGTGTATGTAGGCATATGTGTTTGTGTCTGTGTGCAGGCATGAGTGTGTGTATGTGTATGTGTGTGTGTAGGAGTGTGTGTTTGTGTCTGTTTGCAGTTATGAGTGTGTGTATGTGTGTGTGTGTGTGTGTGTGTAGGATATGGACGCAACCTGGAGACTGTTTCCGCAAGAGGAGCAGCATCGTGAGGGCGGGCGACGCGACGGTGGTGCTGGCAGAGGGTACTGGTGGGAAAATAAAATGATAGGAATTCAAAACAGTCAAATGAGAACAATAAGCAATCGTGATTGCTCAAAAAAAAATAATAAATAAAAATTCGCGTTAAAAAGGATTGATCACGAAAGTAAATTAGGAATCAAATGTAAGTCATTTAAAAAATTTGAAGCTAAAGACTTTTTAAGTTAAATAACAAATAGCAAGTTTTGATTTCTAAAATAAAAAACAAATGCAATTTCGATAAAACAAGTAGAATAAATTAGCTAAATGTATTATTTTTTCTTTTAAGTACGATAAAAGTTTCAAATGCTTTGAATGTAACTAGTTTTGTATTAAGAAGATTAGTGTTGTTTTGTGCATGGCTATCGTACAATTTATCTTATTGCCGACGATCTTTATTTTTGTATTCATGTTTTTCCTGTTTTTAATTAGCAGACCAGATTTGAACTTTACCCCATAGCAGCATCAGCATGTGCGTTTTGTGTTTCAAAAAACCACCGGTGCTCTTCACCACGTAAGCTAGAAATTGCAGATTCAGGGGGTTAGCTCTCTGAACGAAAGGCTTTTTTTTTCTGTTTTAAAGATTATCCGTCTCTGATGGAAAACGCTTTATTTCAGTTAGTCACGAACGTTATACATTTTAAAATCAAAACTTGAAGTCCAAACGGTCGAAAGAACATAATTCAATTTTGAAAAGAATCAGATCTATCTTAATTGAAAGGAAAAAAATATAATTAAATTTTCTGCATATCAAATATTCCTATTATTCTTAGAGGTACTATCCAAATATAAGAGAACACGTTCAGAGATAGTAGATAATAATTTTCTAGACAATTGCTTGCGTGTAGGGAAGCAGTCATCACGGAAGAACATTATTTTGTCTGCCTTTATGTAACAAGAAAATCTAGTGACAATTATTATAGTTTGCTGGGAGTTATTTGACTTATTCGATGTGTTTTTACGTAGACATAGACATGGTCTTTAAAATTAGTAACAATACATTTTATTCCAACGTGGAGCAGTCCTTTCCAAATCTTATTGAAGAATGCTACCAATTCAATTAAAGCTGTAACCAAGAGTAAAGATCAAGATTGTACTCGCAAAAAATGGGGATTAAAGCTATTAATTTATATTTGTTTTTATACTATATATGCGTATCTCGTATATTTGAGACCCAAATGCCCCAGCAAAAACCTAGAGGTCAACATCCGGGCATAAATTTAGAACACATTCGCTGCTCTGCTAGTGAGAATCCAGGGAAAAAAATTTGAAATCGGCTTTCTTAATATATGGACAATGAGTCACCTACCAGATGCGATGTTCAAACTTGAGTAAAATAAAATTTTAAGTAGAGTAGGGGTCAGTTGAATTAAAGGAAATATGTGGTAATTGAAATGAAACTAAACCGCTGGAGTAAATACTAGGTAACATATGGAAGAGATTCTGAGAGATCCGCTTGTTTCCAAGCAGTAATGTAGGCATCATGATTGCGTGAAGATGAGAGGTGAAAAAAGTTGTTTTTCAAAGTTTAGTCGTCTTCCATTTTCCTTCCCAACTGGTCTACAAATGATAGTGAGAAGCAAAGGAATGCACTGTACACAAATTCCGAAACGTTACTGGATATCTCCGTGGAACGTTTCGGGATTTCAGAGGTTTTCACCTATTTCCCCGCAAAATCAAGTATATTCGCAAAAAAGTTTCCCGAATTGCTAAAAGATGCACGAATGCAGACATTTCACTGGTGTGAAAGATATTTTTTGCTACCAGTTTAAAGAATGACTGAGCATGTTTATAAGGTGTATCGGCTTCAATTTCATCACGGTCCGTCCAGATTGACTGAACTCTCAATGGGAGCAAATAAGTCACTGGATAGTTGCAGCCTTGCGAGGCAGGAATTGCAGGTAAGAAATACGGTTGGTTCTTGCTTGCAATTATTCGCGCAGCTTTGGCCATGGTCGCGGTTATGCTTCTGGACCTTTCTTGGTAAACCAGGAAGGTTCTAATCAAATACGTTAAACCTATTTAATTTTTGTAGAAGGTTGACGACTGGCTTTAACAGGGGATATTTCCCAGCATTTCAGGAAGGTTACTCACTTGTATCGGAAAACGTTCCTGGTTTTTGTCAGAAATGTTACTGGTTGAAATTGGGCACATCAGCTGCCTATTATTTTCCAGGAACGTTTCTGAATCGTTTTTACAGTGTGTAAATGGACATTTTCAAATTTTGAGTAAAACGTGGTCCTAGGTTGGTTTTCATTGAAAAGTTTTTCTAAATATATACAGTATAATAGCACCTACCAGGGCTACCTCTAGCAAATTGTACTGGTTAATATTCAAATTTTAACTCTGCCACTTACATCCCTTTGCTTCTCACAGCCTCAAATTTCAAGTAACTTGTTTCTAATAGTTTTCTTAACTTGCGGAAAAGGGTTCCAAAAACATTTTTCTATGTTTTTCACATTTCAAGCAATTTTGATGAGTAATTTAGGGAACTCCGGTTACACCATAAATACTGTATTCTGAGGGAATTGACGAAATAAAGTTTTTCATTCTTTCTGAATATTTTCGGAAGATAATATTTAGATATGAATTTCCATTTTGTATGTATTTTGCATAAATGTAGCTCTAATTTAACTTTTGTATGGCTTTTCTTAAATTGATTCCAGATTGCAATCGGAGGATTGAACGGGTTGCCTGCAACCTACTGGTTACATATTGTGTGTTCTATATAATAATCTATCAACATCAACTTCATGGGGAATGTCTTACCTCCATTTCATCCATAGTCAGTGGGGCAAAAGGAAACACGCTTCATTCACAAACAAAAAATCGTAAAATTAAACTTTTTATAATCAGTTACTCTGAAAAGAGCTGTTTAATGAATGCTGCCTCAGACTTCATCGTAGATCAGAAGTATATTGGGATTTAGTTCAAAATCTAATATATTGCTTGAAAGGCTTTTAAAAGGACCTTTTTCTGTTCTCTACAGTAATAGAAAAAATCATGGCGAACGTTTTAGCGTTTCTGCAAAACCATCCACTTAACCCTTATTAGTCCCCATTTCTACCGTCATAGGCAATTTATTTTATGTTGTAGGCAAGTTAAAAAGAGCAAAAAACAACAGCAGGAAATTGAAGTAACAAAACAATAGTCTTAGATCAGAAATGCTAGAAATGACTCCCAGGTCAGAAATTTCAAAAAAGAAACATCCCGACTTAGGAATGTTTTGTTTTTCGTAAATACTTTGAAGAAATAGACGCTTCTGTAAGAACTCTAAATCTAATACCTTTTCTTGCGCGTTTCAACGAAACGAAAATATAATCTCACAGCGGAAAGTCTGTCTCCCGGCTCCTTAACTCTTTTACTCCGAATAACTGCTTTCCATGGAAAGCTATGAAGTTTTGTTATTTCCGTTTTAGGAAGGAAATTCTGACATATAATAACTCTATTTACGCTGTATATTTGGAGTGAAAATTCTATTTGCTCGTTCTGCTTTTGCGCTTTAATTGCATTTTAAAGTTTTCGTTTTTAGGTGTTTTTCTGACTTTTATTTTTCAGGAGGCATTTCAAAAGAGACATTTCACTGCTTTTTGGATTAGCGGAATCTTTTGTAATGTTTCAAGCATCATTTAATTTTCAACTTGAATTGTTATTGCATAATTAAGGTTATAATTGCGCCCTGGAAATGCCTCTCAGCAAGCTTTTAAGTGCATTTAGGAATTGTTGAAATATGTGAGCAGTAATATTAAATGCTTATTTACTCATAATGCATAAAACTACTAAAAGCAGAAATGTAAGGGATGAAGACTTTGTTAAAAATGATATTACATTCAAGCATTTTTTCTGTTTAATTTATGAGGGCTGCACGAAAAAAAAATAAATACTTTTCTTATACTGTATTGCTCCTGTTTTAATTGAAATATCACATTATTTAAGTATCATCATGAGCTTAATTATACATTTTTTATTATTTGTTTAAATTGTTTCATTTTTACCAGAAATTGTACAGTTCTAAACATTTAGTCGAAAATGGTTTAAAGCTGCTGTGTCGAAAAATGACCCATAATCTTATGCTATTCTATAGTTCCTTATTTAGTTTAAGAGAGTAACTTAACTGCGTTATTCCGCTTATTGTGTTAATATATATTAAGAAGAAAAATATATTTGTTGAATTATGTAAATATTGTGTTCTGAATTTAGCTTCATTTAGTATAAATTTAAATTGATCTTAATAAAAATACTTTAAAAATAATATAAGTCTTTGTTTTCAACACATAAATTGTATTTCCAATTTAATAAAATATATGTTTTAATCTACTGAAAGAAAGATAAATTAAAGTTCTTAAACAATCTATTTCCCTGAAAAAAAAAAGGTTTTTAAGAGGGGATCGGAGTTATTCTAGAAATATGATTGACTATGATAGGAAGGTTTCTAACTTTTTTAGAAAAAAAATCCAGGTTAATTTCTGGCAGATTATTAACTCTTTGCAGGAAATATTAATGGTTTTCGCCAGATATATTACTGGCAGAAATTAGGCACATTAGCTGCCCATTATTCTCTGGGAACGTTTCGGATTTTTTTCAGGGTGCATTTTTTTTTTTTTTTTTTTTTTTTGATTTAAGGGGAGGGGGGAGGTAAGGATTTGCAGTTTGATTTTTTTTCTTTTTTGTTTTGACTTGTAGCTAAACATTTCAAAAATATAGTCCTAAAATTTCAAATCTTTTTCAGCAAAATTCTCAAAGTTATCAAGTATTCAGTCTCCGCTCCTTCAAACTGTAGCCCCGATAGCTGCCGAAGAATGCAGCAGTTCTGACACTTCCGACGCTCAGAATGTCAGTGCTACTTGCTTGGGTTAGGTAAATGTACTATAAATAAGTAACGAAAAAATAAGAGGCTTAGGAGATCGAAGCTGCTATAGGGACTGTACTTTATGGAGCTGGAATTGATGCATTTTTGCTTCTAAAACTGCAAACGAATTTTTAAGAAAACCACTTTTTCAAAGTCTGTGTTCGTTTCCATTTTAAAACCAATTGCCTGATTCACTTCAAATTTAGTACACACAATCTGCATATAAAAAAAAAAACCTCCCCCTCCCCTACGTTGAGTTTGAGGGTTTTTTTTTTTTGAAGTGAAAACTTATTTAGGCGCGTTGAGCTTTTTTGAGGTGGGGGAAAAAAAACATCCATTTCACGACACCGAAAAACCATCACCTTACCAACACCTGGAATACAGCGCATGCGCGGCTTCTCTCTGCTCCTTTACGTGCGATTTTTCTTTCAGAAATCGAGGCTCATCGGCACGATCGACAGCGCATCAGTCTCAAGAATCGAACAAACTGCACATAAAGAGTTCGATCCCTGCCCTCACATAATAGTTCTGAAGTGGAACTTCACTGTAAAAACGATTCAGAAACGTTCCTGGAAAATAATGGGCAGCTGATGTGCCCAATTTCTTCCAGTAACATATCTTGGAAAAACCAGGAACGCTTTCCGCTAAAAATCAGTAACCTTTTTGAAATTAACCTTGAAACTTTATGAAGACGTGTGAAAACTGCCCTGTTGAAGCCAGTCATGTCTCTAGAACCTTCTAGAAAAATTAAGTAGGTTTAGTGTAATTGATTAGAACCTTCCTAATTTATCAAGAAGGCTCCATAAAAACCAGAGTGACCACGGCCAAAGCTATGCAAGAAGGAACCAAGCATATGTCTTGCCTGCAGCTCCTGCCTTGCATAGCAGTAGCTATCCGTCGACATTTTCGCTCTCATTGGGAGCTTAGTCAATCTGGACAGGCCGTAAGGAACCTTAGGCTGATACACTTAATAAACACGCTCATTCAATCTTTAAACTGGTTGCTAAAAATATTTTCCACAACGGTGAAAAGTCTGCACCCGTGCAACTTGTAGCGATTCAGGAAACTTTTTTGTGATGATACTTGTTTTTACAGGGAAATAGGTGAAAACGTGTGAAATCCTGAGACGTTCCGCGGAAATAACCAGTAACGTTTCGGATTTTTTTTACAGTGTTTTATAGGCGCTGGGTATTTTTTGTGATGGGGAAAAAACAATGTTTCTGATATTGGTGATACATTATGTTTGCCGTTGCCACTCTGAAAATGGACAACAAATTGTTATGTTTGCGGTATATATTTCACCGGATAAATCTTCAAGCGCAATACGTTTATTTCTATATGAAAATTTATTTATTCTAAAGACACTTTTGCATTACTTCAAGATAAAATTGGAATGAGCTTTGATGATTTGCCCAATGATTTTGAGTGGGGATTTCAACATCAACTTTGCAGATGATAAAAATCTACTATTAATTGAATTTTTAAATGGAGAATTTAATTTAACAATGTCCAATGGTTGCAATATTAGCACAACGAGTGCACTCCTGCAGTCTTTAAACGATATTCAAACAGATTCTAATCAAAGTTTTTTATTTCCTATTTAGGTTACCATAAACCTATAGTGTCAGTTTTGGAATGTAATAATAATAATGATGATGATCATGGCGTAAAAAATCATGATATTGAATATGAATAATAGGTATATATGGGATTTGAAAAATTTTCCTTAAGAGAATTGACATGTTTTAAAATTTAAATCTGATTTTTTTTCGATCAATATTTCTTACCTCTATTGAAAAGAAGACTTCACTCAAAATCAACTACTATTTTAGGCGAGGCATTTAAAATGTTTTAAACGAATCTTTAAAATGTAGTTTTCGCTTAGATTTACCTTTATCTGTTGTTATATAACGTTTTTGATAGTTATATTTTTGCAAGTGCAGGCGTCCTTCGTGTAACACAGTACTTCTACAACACGGTTTCGATATTACACGGTACAAAATTTTAATTCTTAACTACACGTTTTAGATGTAATACGAATTTTAAAAGAAAGAATTCAATTTTTGTTCAATACACTGTTAAAAAATGTATGATAACAACTGTAATAACTTTTAACTTTGTTTCTATGAAACTTTTGCGAAAAATTGTCTGTCTTGGGCTCAAAAGTTTGGTTTCCCCGTATAACACTAATTTTCAACTTTTAAATACATACTTGATTTTTCTCATCAGTTCTCTAAAAGCGAAAAGGTGAATATTATTTGGTTTCCGATGAATTGTAAGAAATTAACATTAGGATTAATCATAAACTAAATTTGGCAAACGATAAATAAAAAATGTAGTCGAAACACAATATGAAATAAAAATAAATAGAATGATTCTATTTATTTTATTTTAAATTTTGTTTTTTTGTTGTTGCTCAGACGAACTTAATTGCTATAGAAAAGCGCTGATATTTTTTCTTACAAAATGCGTTTTGTTCTTACTACAGAAAGAAAAGTGGATTAAGCTTCTTCTTGTTGTGCATAACAGTTTTAATTTAAGGTGCGTAAAATTATTAAGTTTTATCGTTTATAACAACTCTTATTTTTAAATCAATGGGCCTTTGCATGTTCTGGTTGCCAGTTTTCGTTTGTATGTTCTATTGAGCCGAAATTTCATGCATTATAAAATTTGCACCATGAATTAGTTTCGATATAACACGGTACACATTCCTTGATTTACATTATTTCAAGGTCTCATATAACACGATTTCGATATAACACGGTACACATTGACATGATTTATGATGTGTACGTGATTAATTAAGTTAAAAAATTAGTTAAAAAAACATTTATAAAAAATCAAAACTTCGATACTAAACGGAACGAATTAACCGTGTTATACGTGGGATACCTGTATTATTATTTTTAAACACATGTGCCATTTTGTGCAATAATTATGGAAGTTCTGATAGATTAAGCGCCAAGTCTCCCATTTTAGGAAACTTTGACTAAGATTTTTTCCTCATCAAGTAATAAAGATACCATTTTGAAATTATTTTAATGTTTTTTTTCAAAAGGTTTGGAATGTAAAGTATTTAAAAAAAAAACTTCAAGTTCACAAAACTTTCTGGTTTTTGCATTACACGAGAAAAAATTCCCTAAAAATAATTGATACGAATGCAGAAAATTAGAAACATAGAATATGAAGCTCAATAGAGCTTTTTTCCAATCACAATAAACAGGTGTCAAGAAAAAATAATTTAAATTAGTTTTATAGGATTTTATTTACTGAAGTCCCAAAATAGGAGACTTGGCGTGCTCAATTAGCAGAGCAAGTCAAGGCTAGTAGAATTGGTCCTCAGCCATTTTGCATGAATAAACTTTCCCATCTTTATTTTTTCCTTTGAAGTCACAACCCCATTTGTATTTTCTTATTGTAAATATTCTTTTGTTGTTCAAGGTCAAGAGCAGGTGCTTTTATCAAAACAAGTGACATTCCATTCGTTTAGAAGAAGGTTCTGGAAAAAAAGGAGTGCCAATCCTTAAGGAGGATGACGCACCTCTCTGAATTCCTCCAGAGCAGGAAAGAGATTCCTCGAAAATGAGATCAAAGATCCCTTTAAAGTTATACCCCCCCCCCCTAAAAACATCACTAGCTCAGTCAGCGCCTTATACCATTGAGAGATAGACGAGTTCTCCCATTCATTTGCTATTGTATGCGTTAAAGCAGGAGTAAGGGCGACAGGTCTTATCTCCGGGGAAAACATCAAATAATTTCGCCGCCGTGTACCACGTGGTTAAGTCCTTCGATTTCGGCCTGAAATACTAACTCTACTTCTCAATGAGTGCATTTTTAGAGCCATTTTGAAATCAGCATTACTCAACAACTTACTGTAGAAATTGAAAAAAAAAAAATAAATAAAATAAATCCATGAATCAGTAAACCATGCTCTTGCGCGTGACAGAAAAAAATTGCCAAAACATTTCAGGCATAAGGTAAAAAATTAAAATCGACGACTGTTCAAATCCCTACGAGAATTAGCACGTCTTCCGTGGAAGGTCGTTGCCACGTGGTCTCCCCTGCGAAGATTCCTGCTTCAACAATCACTCACTTGCCGTATCTATGTCTCAAAATAAATAAATAAATACATAAATAAATAAATAATCGAAATCGCTCAGATCATAGATAATGCGATAACTGTCTCAATATGCTTTTTTACAATTTATTGTAATTTGTTGGATAAAATCGGGGAAGCTAGAGCCATCGCTAATTCCTCAACTTGAAGCATGCAGGCCATTTATGTCTCAAACTATTATGATGATGTAAATCACTTCATCAAACATGGTTTGAAGCAACCGAAATGTAGACTGAAAAAACCCTCGCTTATGATGTAACAAATACACCGTTAGGCAGCCGAATAATATCTCAGTTCCATTTTATACGAGTCTAGCGCTTCGGGTCATTGCCACTTACCGTTTCTCGATCCTCGACAAGGTTACTTGAAGAAAACTACCACTTGTCTTTTTGTATATGGAAATTCTAAGGCTTTCGCTAAAAGGTATTAAATTGTGTGAGAAAAGTTCCGTTTCGTACAAAAATGTATAAGAAAACGGAATGAAAACCTGGCCCGGATCAGCGTAACCGCAGAGCGGGCAAGGGGGGGGGGGGAGACACGTGTCTAAAGAGCCCAACGGTTCAAGAATTTGAAAAAAAAAATGATAATGATTAGCACTAAGAATTAATAAAGTTGCAAATTTACACTGCTGGCCTCCACAGATTTTGTTGTACGGGGGGGGGGGGCAAAATTTATAGGATCCGGGCCTCCTGAAAACTTACAAGTTTTATATTTTAAAGCTTGAATATGTTAAATATGTACTTAAAGTACCAATAACTAACTTTATTAATTACATAAAATGATTTTAGGGTTTTCTAACTAGATTTAGTCAGATATTATTCAAGTGTCAAAATAATGGCAGGGATATGTGTGTTATCTCCATTAAACGCCTAGTCCGCCATTTTGGGACCATACCGTATCTCCTAAGATAGTAAATATTTTTGCAAAATTTCAGCTACATATGGTTAGAGATGTGTATTCAACCTCAAAACATATGAAAACTATTTTCAATGTAGTTCATGTAGCGGTGTTTAATGGGTTAATAAGGATATTATTTAAATTTTCTCGAATAATTTATAAATTAAAGCAAATAAAGGCATGACCTAAGCTTAAGTAAACGAAGAACAACGCATATAACATATTTCATACTGAATTTATTTTAATTTTACCCTTTTCTTGAGTTCTGGCCCTGTTGCACTGGAAGCTCGAAATATTGATGCATTTTTTTTTTTTTTTTTTGAACTTTACAAAATTTGAAAATCTTTATTTAAAAATTTAAACGTATGGTTCAACTATATGGCGAAAATTCATTTCAAGGATTCGATGAAATTTTTAGTATTTATTTTTACGTCTGAATACCATTAGAAATGCTATTTAGACATAAGTATTTCATTGACAACGCCTAAGGCTAGGTGATATATGTGTGTTTGGTGTACTGAGAGAATCATCTACAGGAGTATGAAGGAGAAGTATATAGAAGGTAGGTTGTTTTCATGCTTCACAAAATCTATAACAGTTAGATGCTCGAAAAGCTGTTATTTAAATAAAAGTCTGATGTTTGAGTTCTTTTTTTTTTTGCAATCCATTTTTCCTGTCAATTTCTCCTCTGTTGATAATTGTTGGCACACTTTTGTTTGTTATCATTATTTTTTCTACTTTCTTTTCTAACATTATGCTATAAGATAGTACGAATATTATATTTTTCAAGCAATCCTCCCCCCCCCCCTTTCCGCAAAAAAAAAAAAAAAAAAAAAAAAGAAAAGAAAATACGTTGTTCCATAACCATTCTGACTCCAGAAAAAGACAGAAGTTACGTATGAAAAAAATAACATTGGTGCATTGTTTCTGTTAATAACACAAAGTACACTTTTCATTAAGCGTTTAGTTGAATTTCAGTAGTATATATCTTTTGAGTCAGACAAAAATGAAATTTTCATAAACTGCGCGATTGTTCACTCCGCTTATCGACCCCTCTGCTAACTACGCTCGGCAAGCGTTTGTACCCGCTGGGCAGCTTCTTCAACGACTGTGATACTTGCAGATTGGCGGCAACTAGGAAAAAATTCTAAGTTAGATTCTTGGAAATGTGGTGTCAGAAAGTGACTATTTTACCAAAATTGAAACTAATGTCCTTAAAAGTACTGGCTTTCAGGGCGACAATAAAACGCTATACGGATAAGACAAGGCGATATGTCATCTCCAGACTATTCCAAATTTAATGAAAGCTGTTTTTTAACCCAGACAGATCGTCCGACCAAAGCAGACATTTATAAAACGCATATAGATGTCAAAAATATAAAAACGGGATATCTAACATTTCGTCCAATTACATATCTATATTTTTTTGAAACGCGTATGTATCTATATTGTTTTAGCAATTGTATTTATTTTATACAACAGCTTTTTTCTTACATTGTAGTCAAGTTCTCCATACTTGAGAAACTATCGTGCAGCGATGTTTAACTTAGTATCTATCTTATTCCAAGTTCAATTTTACATGAGTCATGTAAAGAAAACTACTGCTATAATTACGTGCTCCGATAAAGAGTGAAAAAAATCCGGATCCATTCCAACTTGGTAGAAAATAATTTTCCGCACGAAACTGATAAATATTTCCTGGGCGGATTATTAATCTAACCTTTCATTCTAGGTAGTAGCACGGAGTTTCATAATGAATGATGTTGACTTTCATTTTGAGGTGCGTCATCAATAATTCTCTATCTAAATTTGAAACTACGGTATTTTAAATAATTTTAACGGATCTGTTTCTCCACTCCGTAGAGGAGAAAGCGTGAATTTTTGTCCTTAACGCACATTACGCGCTATTTCAGCCATCGGCACAGGTTTAATACCCGATTACTATTTTTCGTAGTAGAAGGTATTTATTTTATGTGTAAAATTAGAATATTATTAATAATTTTAAAGATTGTTTCGCAATTTTATGTCACGGTTTCATGCTCTTTGGATTTAAATCCATTAAATATGTTCAGGAGAGTGTCGCATTTACGTTTTGAATCAATATTAGATATTTTATTCATATGCGCAATTGCCTCTTTTAGGTTTTTTTTTTTTTTTTGAAAGTTTTTTTAAAAATAACAGCGTGCAATTTATCTGGTGTTTTAAAAATTACTCGTGTATTGCTTGAAAAGTAAATGACCCTAAGTTTTGAAAAATATTGCATGTAAAAATTAGAATGGTTTGGATAATATAATATTTTTCCTTTTGACTTTCCTCTTCATACATGATTATAATGTGCCAAAAATTAAATGACTTGTTTAAAAATTGTTTGGAAATCGAGTTTTTGAAAATTAGGACACGTTTTAAATTGCGTGTGATTTCAATTTGGCTTTAATTTGGAAATTTGAAGGCATTTTCATTTTTACTTGGGAATATAAAAGTTATATCCTATTTTTTTTGAAAAATAAGTAACACGAAACCTTGGACTGGTTTAACTCATTATATTTAAGTAGAAATATCAGTTGATTTTATATCAGAAATATCTTCGATAAACAACATTGAGCATAGAATGTTTCCCGGCAAAACAAATAACACGCCATTTCTGATTTAACTTGTTTATCAAACCACGTATTTGTTATTGCAGTTTGTATATTGTATCGTTTTTTAACCCAAATGTACTTCAGAATAAGTAATTTTAATATCTCTTTTAATTTATAAATCTACCTTTTGCATGTGGTACTACTGGTACGTGATGTCTCTAAAACCTGCTTATCCATGTACAGCAGTTTGCATTTCGAAAAGTTTTTCGAACGTGTTTCAAAACCATGCACGAGAACCAGGGTTGGCCGGATTGGACCCAATTGGGTCGGACCCAATGGGTTTTTTTGAAAAAACCCATTTAAAAAAACCCATTATTTAGCCCAATTTTGGGTTTTTTAAGTTTTCTGAGAAGTTTTTAAAAAAATTAATTTAAATACTTTCACAATTTAAACTTCTTTTTCATTTCTTCTTCACCACAGACATTGGACATAAAAAATGAATTTTTTGAAATAGTATTTCTCAACTCTTAACAGCATTAAAAAAATGTTTCAAAGATTTTAAATAAATATATTTAACTTTTTTTTTAACTGATAAATAAATGGACTCAAATTTTTTTGACTAAGTCCTGTCACGTCTGATTTTCCCAATATTTGCAGATTGTACAGAGGAAACTACTCTAGCTAAAAAGCTTTCATGGGAATTATTTCCTGCAAACAAACACGTCGCAAATCTCGAATAAACAAGGTATATTTTTTAGAAATTAACAGGTTTTTCAAACGGTAGGGCAGAAAACAGAACAGGATGTACAGTATTTTCATTATCTTACGAAAAAGTTTAATATTTCTTAGTTTGTACAGAAATAGAAAAATTGGCAACATAAAATTGAAAGAAATATCTTGATTAAGCTGGAATTCAGTAAAAAGGGAGTAAAAAGTACTTGAGGTTCTACAGTAGTTTTGCAAAAGAAAATGAAATACAGGAAAGTAAAATGCAAAAAAAAAAAAAAAAGTAGTAGCAATTAAAAACGAACAATAGATTTTCTCACTCAAGAAGTAACTTTGCCTTAACTGTTGGTAATCATGGAAACTAAAAAAAAAATTGTCGTCTTTTATACTTTTCTTCACAAAATGCTGAATTTTAACTAGTTTTCCAGCTTTTTTACCCCAAGACAGTTTTTGCACTTTGTCCATATACTTACTCTACAATATGCTACAAGTACCCCACATTTTCCCTAAAAAAAGACAAAAAAAACCCACATTTCTTTTAAAAAACCCAGCTTTAGTTGGGTTTTTTTGGGTTTTATTTAAAAAAAAACCAAAAAACCCTGGGTCCATGGGCTTTTTTAAAAAAACCCGGGTTTTTGCCAACCCTGACGAGAACGTGTGTTTTTTTTTTATTTATTTTTTTTAAACTACACATTGACTGTGAAAATGTAATATTCAACTATTGTTACATATCTTACGTTAATGTTCATTTCTATAAACATTTCTTTATTATGAAATATTGTCTATAACTGGCGTAGTTTTTACAGGTAAAAATGGCGGAGAGAGAGAGAGAGAGAGAAGGGATGGATTATTTTAAATATTAATAACTATAAAATTTTACACATTCGTGCTAAATCCTTGGTGAGGTGAGGACCTTATGGTGTGGAGGATTTTTTTTTTTTTGTAACATTTCCTGTGCACACCACGAAATTTAGCAAGTTAAAGTAGGCTTTCCAATGCTTTTTGCATTATTTTCGCAAATACAACTGAACTAGTACCGTTAGCGCTCTACACATAAAATTTTACCCATACATGTAAACGTTACTTTGAAATTCAAGTTCAATTCGTCTGGGAAGGGAAAAAAAGAATAAAAATTATGATGATAGAAATAAACGTCTAACAAAAAAATACTATTGAATTTTCGTAAAATTTCAATTTGCTTTTTTTCATTAACAAGCATCTAAAAATAAAAACACCAGTTATATTTTCTTCGCAACTTCAAGGCTGTTTATTTCACAAGACCGAAGCTAGACAAAATAAAAAGATCAGAAGGATTCAGTGGAATGGGAAAGTTGCCACTTCCAAAGTCTCAGTAGGGATAGAGAAAATAAGCTGATTTTTATGTCACGAGCACTCTACTTTATCCTTCCAGTAAATGCTCTAAATAAGAGTTCTTTATGACTTGATTGCGCCTCCACCAATTACTCCCTAACGTATGCAAGGGAATTGTTCTTTCTAGCCATATAAAACATTTATATTCACTGTATTCAGAATTCTCTTGCCACCATTAAATACATGGATGATGGTCAGTTCTTTTCGTAGTTAATATCTCCCGTTGAAAAATGTCCTAGATTTAAAACTGCCACGTGTTGGAATTTATTCCTTACTGCAAATATTATGAATAGGCGCAATAGCTCTGCGACACGTTCTAGGCATTTGTTAAGGGAAATTGCCTCCAGTATCAGTTTTAATGTTTTTTTTTTCAAACTTAAAACCCACTTTCTTGTCTTCATGGCGATATCGCAATTTCAATTACACTGTAAAAAAATTCAGAAACGTTACTGAGTATTTCTGTGAAACGTTTCTGGTTTTGAATGGTTTTTATCCACTTCTTGGAAAAATCAAGTATCATTGTCAAAACGTTTCCTGAATTGCCACAAAATGTACGAATGCAGACTGCTCTCTGTTGTAAAAAATAGCTTTAGCTCCTATTTTAAAGATTTACTGAGCGTATGTATAAAGTGTACCCGCTCTAGTTCGATTGCGGCCCGTCCAGACTGATAAGGCATCTAGAGGTTGCAAACCAGTCTGTGGACCACGTAGATTTGCGAAGAATTGCAGGCGAGTAAAATTCTTGATACTAACTTGCAATTCTGACTTCGTTTTGGCCATGTTTTTAATACTGCTTTTAGAGCTCTTCTGGAAACGCAGGAACGTACCAAACTATTATAGTATGCCCGCTTAAGTTTACTCTAAAATTCCAGTGATACGAATGGCTTTAAACGGGAAGCTTCCTGAATATTTTAGGAAGCTTCCAGGATAATTTCAGGATTGTTACTGAAGTCCAGCGAAAAGTGTTCCTGGTTTTTGTAAGATGTGTTACTGGAAGAAATTGGGCGCATCAGCTACCCACTATTTTCCAGGAACGTTTCTGAATCGTTTTTACAGTGTAGATTGGTGAGAATGCTCCGAATTCAATAACTAGTTTGGCTCCAAATGTAATTTTGTAGACATCTTAAATTCTGTGAAAAACGCCAAAGAACTGAACTGAACTGAACTGAGTAGTTATTTTTCTATAAATCAACCAGACTCGCGCACATCGTGGCTGTCTTTAGAATTTAATCGCTGTATGAAGCAGTTTAGTTTTAGCAATCCATCACATTTCGTACGAGTTCGTTACCAGTAATGAAATTTCATTCACGTTATGTTTGTTATCTAACAAGTGTTGTTTGCTATCTGACATTGCAGTTGATGAGTTACAATTAAATTGTTCTCAGTTAAAAGTTCAAGTGTTTGTCCAAGTTGCTTGTGTAACAATTTCTACACGAAGGAATATTCGAAGACCATAGCTCAAATAGTTTCATTGCCCCGAGATTTTTGGAAAACGTTGAAGAAATTAAATGTATGGTAAGAATTTTTGAATTTAGAAACTTTCTTTGACGCGAAACAAGTCCAACGAAACAGCGTTTGTGGCAACTATATCTAAGAGATGATAAAGCTAAACAGCTTATTTTTGGCCTAGTTAATGAAAGTTCTTCATTATGTAGTTTGAGAAGTAAAACGTAATGCGAGTAAACCCTAGAAACAAACCTTACAGTATCTTCTATTCTCTAGATTACACGTTCTGGTTTATATACTTTTGTTTTATCAATGAAAATGTTTAATTCACGCACACACACACAAACACACACACACACACAATGCCCGCCCCCTTTTTTTTAAATCCAGGGAGACTACCTGGGATACAAGCAAACCCTACTATTTTTTTTCGAAACATATTACATAAACTGAAATTGTCATTTTGGCATTTGATTGTATTAATTGAGTCAAGGCATTGTTTAAAAGCAAAACGACAATAGTACTCACCATTAGCACCTCTGATACAGAACTGATGCTGAGGATGAACATCGTGACGCTCACTATAACCGGCGGACCTGGAAAAATAATGACAATTGAATATTTATTTAGTTAATACAGAGAAAAGATCTAACTCCTCTGGTATCAATTCACTGCTTCTTTAAAGAAAAGCGATTATTTTATAAAATATGTTCTGTACAAAGTATTATTCTTTTAAACAAAAATATTTTTTAAAAAAGGAATGGAGTTAAGGTTAATGGTGTTCTTTACTTCTAAATACTCCTAAAAAAGAAAACTATATTCGAAACTTTTACACTAACTACGGCAGGCAATATAGACATTCTTCATAAAAATAATTCATCAATGTACACTGTAAAAACGATTCAGAAACGTTGCTGGAAAATAATAGGCAGCTGATGTGCCCAATTTCTTCCAGTAACATACCTTGCAAAAACCAAGAACTTCTATTGCTAAAAATCAGTAACATTTCTAAAAAATTTCTTGAAACTTTCTGAAGAAATGCGAAATCTCCCCTGTTAAAGCCAGCCATGTCTCGGAAACCTTGCGAAAAAATTAAGTAGGTTTAGTGTTATTGATTAGAACCTTCCTGATTTACCAAGAGGGCTCCATAAAAATCAAAGCGACCATGGCCAAATCTATGCAAGCAGGAACCAACCATATATCTTGCTCGCAATTCCTGCCTTGCAAAGCTGTAGCTATCAATTGACTTTTTCGCTCTCATTAGGAGCTTGGTCAACCTGGACAGGCCGTAAGCAACCTTAGACCGATTAACTTAATAAACACGCTCATTCAATCATTAATCTGGTTGCTAAAAATATTTTCCACAACAGTGAAAAGTCTGCACGCGTGCAACTTGTAGCGGTTCAGGAAACTTTTTTGTGAAGATACTTGTTTTTATGGGGAAATAGGTGAAAACGTGTGAAATCCTGAGACGTTCCACGGAAATAACCAGTAACGTTTCGGAATTTTTCTACAGTGTTACAATACAAGTATGGAAGTAAAATACCATGAGATGACACAGTAGAAAACGTTCAAATGGTGACTTACACAATAGAAATTAAGTCGTGAAAGTTGTGTGCACTATTCTCCAGTTATTATAATAATTATTCTGCACAAAAAGAACTGGTGAAAATTCCGATGGTATTTTCAACGTTGCCACTTCCAGTATAAA
The DNA here is from genome assembly GCF_026930045.1 of Uloborus diversus. Classification (NCBI taxonomy): domain Eukaryota; kingdom Metazoa; phylum Arthropoda; class Arachnida; order Araneae; family Uloboridae; genus Uloborus; species Uloborus diversus. The sequence goes on along the minus strand of NC_072733.1, from coordinate 13,986,558 downwards.
TCCAACATAAAATCATGACTGTTCGTTTTCAAAAGCATGGGCTATCACTCGGGATAGATTCCATTTTAAAAAGGGGCCGATAGGTTGAATATGGACACTTTCCGCCCGCACTTGCTATTTCTCTATTTTTTGATTACACTTGAGACGTACTGCTGAACACGTTATTTTGCATTTCCAATTCTTTGCATTGCATTTCCTTCAGGATTTCCACACCTATTTTGATAAAATCAGAGTAGAACTGACGCATGTGCAAAGTCGCGGGAGGTTTCAGCTAAGAAAAATAGCAGTGTTGTGTAAAGATGTGTCACACTAGCCTATTGTAGTGCTTTAATACATAATATACGATATTTTCTAATAATGTGCTTATATTGCAAGTAAATTCATATTGATTAAGTGAAATAAATTGTTTAACACAATATTCATGTTGAATATTGATAGTGAATGTGCAAGGTATAAAATGAACCTCATAAGCGAATATATTTTTTCCTAGATGAATCCTTTTATTTCTTTTGATTTGAAACAAGTTTATATGAAGATTTTTTTGTTTTTAATACATTTTACCATGACTCCTTAACGTTTTCAAATTTGTATGGCATAAAGTTAAAGCAACTGAAAAAAATAGCATGATGTATTTTTTTTATGATCGATTATCTTAACTAGGCGTAGTGTAGTGGTTAAGACGGTGCCTCTCATACCCAAAGGCGAAGGATTAAACCTCGTTCCATTCGCTGGATTTTCAAGATCCAGAAAATTGACAGCATGTATGACGCAAGCTTATGGGGCATGTAAAATATCCCTCAAGTACTCAATTGGCATGGAGTATCTCTTGGCAAAAGTAAATTCCTAGGGTAGATCCGCATCGAAGAGAGCCGAGATACCTCCACACTGGTAAAAATTCAGGAAGATTTTCTGGTAATTGTTACTGTAAAATTGCGGACTTAACGCATTGCTGATATTTACCGTAATTTATACCGGAAAAATAAGCGATCCCAGCTCCAATTGGTTGCTGTGACCTACTCAGGAAACCGTAAAATTTTACAGCAACATTTGATTTTTACGGTAATAGTTACTGGCAACATGGATGCCAGTAACAATTACCGTAAATTTTAAGTAAAATTTTTAACAGTGCATCTAGTGGGGACACTGGGCGTCAAAATTCTGGTGGCAATGGCATCTCACAGATAGTGGTGCTACATGAAAGAGTGGATGCTATGCCGGGAGATCGCACTAGGTCTGCCAAATCTAAATGTTTTTTTTTTCTAATATAGAGGCGGGAAACATTTTCCCGCACTCAATAAATATGTCTTAGCTTGCATGATCAGTAGTTACGGTTCCTTGCAACTAACTATGGATAAAATAAAAGAGGATGCATTTAAAGTAATGCCTACTTTGGCTTGACCTCTGGAAATGCACTTCTGCTACACGTTCGTGATTTTTTTTTAATTGATAACATGCAACTTTTTCAATGGAACATATGAAGATGATAGAAAAACTAAAGAAAACAAAAGTAATACCATTAATTCTAATGACGCTTGGGTTGCAAAACATAATGAATGAGGCGGTTAGTATCAAAACCCGCTAAATCATTTTCTAATAATTTTACAGGGGAGATTGAAAAAAAAAAAAAAACATTTTACTCTAATTTTTCCAGAAGATATTCTTTCTTCGTTTGAATAACATCCGGTGCATGACTTCATTTTTCGTTTATATTTTAAATTACCCGTATTATCTAATTATTTACAGATAAAAATAATTTTGATGGAGTTGCTTTTGAAATACATTGGTCTTTTTTAAAAGCAAAATAGGTTTTTAAAGTGTTTTTTGACCTAATTTTGAGGGATTCAATTCAAATCGCGTTGTGGCGTGATAACACAGACAAAGATTCACCACATTATATATAAACACTTTGGCAATTCATGGTTTGAGCGGACTTTGATACTAAGCTTCTGATGTAGTTAGTGCTTAGTATGTAATTGAAATATATTAATTTCAATCGTAAATAATGAGAATTAAACACCTTTTTCTGAATCATATATAATTTAACACTAAAATCTAGTTTTTCTAAAAATTCTTTAGTTGTACATTTATTTAATTATCTAAAACTAATGGAGGTAAAAAGTTGAAAAAAAAAATCCCTTTTTAATCCTTTTTTAACAAAATATTGATAAATTGACATACATTTTCGAGTCATATACATTATAAACCCGATTTAACGATTGTCAAGGAACTGGAAAAAGTTTCATCGTTTTCATCGAAAAGTTGCATCATCGTACGAAAAGTTACTTCGTCTGTGATAATCACAGCTGAAAATATCAGTACTGCTAAAGGTTTAAATAACTGACAGTAAATTTCTTCGCACGAATGTTAAAATTTCGGCAGCTCAAAAACGAAGGAAAAAGTTAAACAAAGTCAAACGCTTTTCTAGTTGAAAACCGATACAGAAACTTTATGGACTTAAAGAGTGTAGTCACTAGCAAAATGTACCGTAGCTAGCAAAACGAATTTAGTTTTTTAAAGAACTTGAACTGAAAGATGAAACTCTATGCCTCTGCAAAAGTAGATTCCAAGTGAACAAAGAAAATCTGAACTCTGGAAAATTTGGGAAAACGAAGTTACGTCGGCGGTTGTCGTGGTCCTGAATTTTGAATGAAATAAGAGCGCTTTTAAACGTTTTGCCATTAGCAAAATATTTTGAGACAAAACGTAACAGGACAATTCAGTAAAACAAGATTTTTGTCATGTGTTTGTGCGGATCGTAAGGTAAGTAAGATATTTGAAGTAAATGTATTCCAGATGTAATTAAAACCCGTTTCTCTACGTTGTTAATAAAATACTACTTACTTCAAGCATCACAATGATTGTTTTGCTTATGTCCTAAATTTGAAGCTTTGTTTAATAATTTATCAAAAGTTTGCTTTGCAAAAGCCTGTTTAAAAAATTGTTGTTTTGTTTTTCTTTTTGGTCTGAATAATAGATTGTTTTGTCTCGTTACAATATTACTTTAAGTTTAAGACTTTAACTTCGAAAGAGAACGCAGACTGCAAACGCAATCGATTGACGAGAGAAAAAAGAGAGTAAATTCCATCAGAGTTCAGTTTCATTAAATTGTCGAATAGCTTTAGTCTTATTTACATACATGGCTAGATTTCGACGCGTACCATCATGGCTCATGAAAATCATTAAACAAAAATATTATTTCTTTGATTCATTGACGTGTTTCCTCCAGTGTCTACCGAGGTAACAAACTTTACACGGATACTTTGGTCTTTGCATCATTTTCCTGAGCCATTTTAGTGTCAAAACATTATTTTTGCTGTATCTATTGCATGCTGTCTTTTTGATTTGACGTTCATTTTCTAGACTTATGAATATTAAGTTTCGAGATTTTGCTTATTAAAACCAAAAAAAAAAAAAAGAACTAACGAGCGATTCTCGAAAAAATGTCCCGTGCATAACGCTAAATTTTTTATTTTATTCAAGTTACTATTAATTAAATATACGATTAACTGTTATGCTTTGATAGTATATTAAAACATTCCTCAACAGCATTATTGTTTTAAGGCTTTGTTTAGCTGGAAAAAATTAAAAACTTAGCGTTACGCACGGGACATTTTTTTGAGAACCACCCGAACGATGAAGCAAGGAAAAATCAATTGCTAAAAAAGAAAGAATATAATTATGAATTGAAGGGGGAAGGGGGTGAAAGAAAAAAAATTTGAGCGTGAGATGTGAGATACTTATTGGCTATGGTTATTTTTTCTGAGAAAGACGGTTAGTTAAATGAAGAGTAAAATAATTTATTGAGATATTCGTTACACTGAAGCATATTTCGTTTCATTTTAGATCTATTTACAAGACTTACAGCAAATCTACAAAATTTAAGTTTAGCAGAATAATAATTAAAAAAAATATTACAGTAAACGATAAAGTAGAAGAATTATATTTATTTAATGGAGATGTGGTGGCGAAACATTGACATGAAACGCGCTTATAGCTGAAAATTATATTTTTAAGATACACCTTTCTTGCTTAAAAATATAGTTACATGGGGAGTAAGAGGATTGATGAAGTTGTTTGTTACAGAAAAGATTTATTTAACTTCAATAAAAACGATGTTAAAACATAAAATTGGTAAAAATAAATGGAAAAGCTTGACGTAGAAAAAAAAAATTGAAAAGTTATGCATCGCTGAGATGATACAATATATAATAGATTGCATTGAAAGGCACAAGTTATTTAACTTAAGATGGACATCAAATTTGTCTTAGATAGACAGAATTAATCTGCATTCATTAGATTTCTTTTACACTTAAACCTGTTTTTGTGCGTTGGATGGGGACCGCATAAAAAAAAAATCGCATAAAAATATATCGTTTTATAAGTAACTTCGTCCGTTTTATAAATAATGTCGTCAATTGAGTCTAAATCTGGTTGAAATTTTCATTTACAGCACAAAAAACGTGCGCACAAAAAAAAAGAAGAAGAAACCGTACAAAAAAAGACCGCACAAAACAGGTTTGAGTGTATTTTTAACCTGTTTTTATACTTTTAGTTTTCCGTTATTATGAAAAAAAAATAATAATAAATAAAATAAATAAATAAATATTCAGGCCTTGTAGAAGTTGACAAGATGTAAATAACTTTACCAGAATTTAACTTAAAATGCCACATACAAAATAAATCACCTAAGGATAACCGTTTTTTACATGCATTTGTAAGTTCTTGAAAATTATATCTCAAGACATTTTTGTTTTCCATTCCTTATTCGAAAAAAAATATCCAAGCATTTGCTGAGGTACACATATTTAAATATATGATTCGACTTGAGGAGTTTCCGCAACGCAAAGTTATATATATTAACTTTGTTTCAAAAAATATTTTAAATTTATTCTTGAAGTAAGAAAGAAAACCATTCTAGAAGTAATTTATCGGGACGCATTAAGTGCGAAAACTGCCAGAAATATTATCAAATTCTAGTAATTTTAAAAATTACTCAGGAAACAACAAAATGAAAAAAAAAAGAGTTCATTTACTATCGAGTACGGCTGGTAATTTCGCCGCTCTCGTAACGTCACAAAAAGTCCTAAGTCAAAATATACGTTTAAATCAAAAATGAAAATTCCTACTCGAGGCTTAATATCCTTTCATGACTGCGAATAAATATTATCACACGACACTGAGAAATATTTAGTGTCTTATAAAATTTTTTACTAATTTGCCAAAGCAGACCGGAACATTACCTTTATAGTCAAAATGCTAGTCTCCTTAATCATTGCTATTGCGCTTCAATTCACTCCTCTGTTTGTTTTTTACGCCCCTTTTTTTGGCCAGTAATTCTCTCCCAGAAAATTGCATATTTGGGCAATGTGGGTAAAAAGATTAGCACGAAAAGGCGTTTCTCTTGTCGAAAATTACTATGCTGGAGCTGTTTTGAATTTTACTGAATTGATACGTAGATTTAAGCACATTTTGTGCGTTGCGGTGCAAATATGCTCCCGATTACGAACATATGTTTAGTCTCACGCATGTTCAGAATGATACTTTTCTAGCCAATTATCCTCCTAGCCTTTTGATTTTCTGGTGAAAGTGGCATTATTTTTGTCTCCAAATTATATGATAATAAATACATCAAGGTAACAGCAGTCCCTTGATTTTCTGCTCTTAAATGTCAAAATGTCAAGTGATAACTTAAGATTTATGCATCTAAAAAGTTTTTTTTTTTATTGCTAACCTATTTATGAAATGCAATGATACATCGCTATTTCAATTTGTTTAACTACTATTTAACATATTTTAATATTTGACATAAATTATGTTTTCTGAAAATAACTTTTGTAATAATTTGCTTCTGCTAATTTAGATCGAACAGTAAATGATCAATTCAGCGCAATTTCATATTCAAATATTCATAACATCGTTCAAAGCTGTGGCATTTGGTCTATGAAAGCAAAATCACTTTAATTGGTAAAAATTATAATATATATATATATATATATATATATATATATATATATATATATATATATATATATATATATATATATATATATATATATATATATATATATATATATATATATATATATATATATATATATATATATATATAGAGGGATTTTTACTCTTCTGCGTCAGGTATTTTTGGGAGATTGAAATGAAAAATGCTCACCAACTTAGTGAATGAACACTTCCAGCTTGAGGAGGAATACAGATTTCCATGTCGTTTTGTTTTTGGTATAAGGCAGAAGAAAGTTAATACTTCAAATTCATCTCAGATTTTTTTTTTTTTAAATTACAAGATGTTCATTTACTGGTCGGGCTAACATGTATAGTTTTATGTATTTTTCAGTAACCATCAAGGACATAAAAACTGTTTTGTGTTTTATATATACTTGATTATATGGGGTGTTCAAATGTAAAGGTACTATATACCGAAAATATCAAACAGTTTGAAATTTTAGTACGCCACTTTAGGATAACGTAGATGGGTATCCGAAGAGCAAATGTAGCTGTGCGCATGAGCAGGTGCCCCCGCATATAATGTAGAAAAAAAAGCAGGCATTGTTTACTCCGCACTAATTAAAGCGGCAGTGCATATGAAGACATCACGGCGTTGACATAATAAAATTAGTGGATTAATGAACAACGAGGTGTTATCAGATTTCTGAATGCGGTAGAGTCAAGCCAACCGATATAACTCATCAGATGGGGGGCATATATAGGGGGAAGCTGTGACATCAAAAAAAAGAAAAAAATCACTGAGAATGTAGAGTGCCCGGATGCTTGAAGATAGAGATATTTGAATTACGGCCTGCTCAAAGAGTCAACTAAATAAAATTCCCGAAGCACAACAAGTTTGAATTTATTTCCTTAAATTCCAAGTTAACGTTTTCATTACATTAACTAATTTTATACGCATATTTTCCTCACTGGTCAATGAATTAGAAACATAAGATCAATATTTTATTGGACCCCCTTTAGCATGGATAACTGCTCTGATTCGTTTGGGCATCGAGTCTACAAGTTTCTGGAGCGCAGTTACATCTTCCATGCATTGGCTATGCAGCTTTTCAGATCTTGTAAATTAGATGGCAGAAGAGAGTGCTGTTGGATGCGTCTTTCCACCATATCCCAGACATTTTCTATCGGGTTAAGATAAGGGCTATGAGGTGGCCAAGGAAGATGTTTTAAGTCATACCGATGCTAAGAGAACCAATTTTCAACACTTCTGGCACGATGTATATATACACTGTAAAAACGATTCAGAAACGATCCTGGAAAATAATAGGCAGCTGATGTGCCCAATTTCTTCCAGTAACATATCATGGAAAAACCAGGAACGTTTCCCGCTAAAAGTCAGTAACCTTTCTGAAATTAACCTTGAAACTTTCTGAAGAAATGCGAAACCTCCCCTGTTAAAGCTAATCATGTCTCTAGAACCTTCTCGAAGGATTACGTTGGTTTAGTGTTATTGATTAGAATCTTCCTGATTTACCAAGAGGGATCCAAAAAAATTAGAGCAACCACGGTCAAAGCTATGCAAAAAGGAACCTACCATATCTCTAACCGGCAATTATTGCCTTGCAAAGCTGTAGCTATCCATTGACTTTTTCGCTCTCATTAGGAGCTTAGTCAACCTGCACAGGCCGTAAGCAACCCTAGGCCGATACACTTAATAAACACGCTCATTCAATCTTTAAACTGGTTGCTAAAAAATTTTTCCACAAGAGTGAAAAGTCTGCACGCGTGCAATCTGTAGCGATTCAGGAAACTTTTTTCTGAAGATACTTGTTTTTACGGGGGAAATAGGTGAAAACGTGTAAAATCCCGAGACGTTCCACGGAAATAACCAGTAACGTTTCAGATTTTTTTTTACAGAGTAGTTGCATCATCGTCCATGAAGTATCCGTCGCCGTCAGGATAAAAATGAAACATTGCAAGTTGCACTTGATCTGCCAGTATATCTAATTATCGCATGACTGTTTGTTTACCCCCGAGGAACACCAGGGTACCACTTTCCATTCCAGCAGAACATGTTACATGTTCACATAGCATGATACTCTCTCCAGATCCTTGCACAGTGTGAGTAAGGCAAGAACTTTCTCAAAGGTTTATAATTCAACAACCATTGAGTGTATAATTTTAGATACGTTCAGCTAGAAAGCAATGTTTACTTTTGGTAAATACTCTTATTCCAGTAAAAACTTACACGAAAAGTGTTTACACAACGATTACTTCAAACGAAAGATCGCTCACTTTGTCGCGCTTATTTGAAAGTATATTTTATTAAACACGATTTTTTTATCCAGAAAACTTAATGTAAACCAATTAAGTGATGACCCAACTCGCAGTTTAGTAAAATTTTCTCATTTATGTAACTGACAAAATTCACTTTAAGCAAAAAGTTTCCCAAATTGTTTGGTAGAAAACTTTTTTATTATTGTCAATTTTTAACTTTATTTATGCAATTAAGTGTAAAAAAAACAATACTAACTAGCAGAAAACAAGTAAGGAAATTTACTTAGACACCAACCGTAATATATTTTAATATATTTCAATCTGCCTGCATCAAAATTTAAATTGAAAATGCATTTGCAATGATATATACACGAGAAAATATTCTGAACTTAATACGGAAAATCAAACGAATTGTTACGTCTACATTGGTTGAAGAAGCTTATATATCTCTATGTTTCTTTAAGTTTATTTAAGTTTTTTCTCTATGTTTATTTAAGTTTAAGAACGAAAAGGAGTATTTTAAACTTCAATAAAGTGGTGGTGTACGCTTGCTAGCACAAACAGTTTTCCTTCAAAAATGCTATAAATACAATGTCATATAGTATGGGCTAGCATATAAAAACATTAGCAAGAAAACGACTATTTTGGAGTTTTTGGCGTTTTTCATGTAATTTTGAAACATTTGTGTTTGTTCAGTACTTTGTTCTTACTGCATCTATATAAAGTTTTTTTTAAAAGTCGCATTTGAAATGACTATTTGATTTTTAAATAGCATTTACGCCTTAAAGAACAATATATATATATATATATATATATATATATATATATATATATATATATTATATATATATATATATATATATATATATATATATATATACATATATATATATATATATATATACATATATATATATATATATATATATATATATATATATATATACATATATATATATATATATATATATATATATATATATATATATATATAATATATATATATATATATATATATATATATATATATATAATTTTTTTTTGCGGAGAAAAAAGTGATGGAATGATAATTTATTTGTGTCTCGAGTGTCCTTGGTATTTCAAGTTTATTAAGAAGGAATCAAACTTTTCGTTGAGTATAATCATTTTGTGTTTAAACTAGCTAACATAGCCAAAAAAATATGCTTGGTTAGCGAACATCACAAGCCTTCATTGAGTATAATCATTTTGTACTTGAAATAGCCAAAAAATATGCTTCGTTAGCAAACATCACAAACTATTTCTTGGAAGATTGAATAAAGTAGTACAGTGAAACCTGTGTAAGTTGATCACCTGCGGTGCACTACTTTAGTGGTCAACTTAAACATGTGGAACATTTTACAGAGGTTGATTTATACGATAAGGGTTAATTCCGTGCCTGAAAAAAGCGGTCAACTTAGACAGGTGATCAACTAACTAGGGTGATCAACTTCACAGGTTTTACTATACTACTAGGACAACACTAAAAAAAATTCCGAAACGTTACTGGTTATCTCCGTGGAACGTTTCGGAATTTCAGAGGTTTTCACCTATTTCCCCGCAAAATCAAGTATCTTCGCAAAAAAGTTTCCTGAATTGCTAAAAGATGCACGAATGCAGACATTTCACTGGTGTGAAAGATATTTTTTGCTACCAGTTTAAAGAATGACTGAGCATGTTTATAAGGTGTATCGGCTTCAAGTTGAAGAAATATGGTTGGTTCTTGCTTGCAATTATTCGTGCAGCTTTGGCCATGGTCGCGGTAATGCTTCTGGACCTTCTTGGTAAACCAGGAAGGCGCTAATAACATACATAAAACTTGTTTCATTTTTCTGGAAGGTTCACGTCTGAATTTAACAGGGGAGATTTCACAATATTTCAGAAAGGTTACTGACTTTTATCGGAAAACGTTCCTGGTTTTTGTAAGAAATGTTACTGGTTGAAATTAGGCACATCATTTGCCTATTATTTTCCTGGAACGTTTCTGAATCGTTTTTACAGTGAAGATCTACTTACTGTCAAGTATCTATGTCAAGATCAGCAAGAAAATAGTTGCCAACTTTAGAGCTTCTATTGATCCGAAATAGATGAAATTTGAACTGCTAGTGATTCAAATAATGAGCTTGATGTGTATTAAGTACATATTGTTGGTTTAAAAACACGTATAGATGACGCTGTAAACATAAAAGTATTTAATGCGATAGAATTACTAATTAATTTTAAAAAAAAGCGCGAGATAAATTTTTTTAAGTATAACTCCCTGTAGCATTATGGTTCTCTTATTGGGTAACATTATCTTCTACCACTGATCGAAGTTAAATTTTGAAGATCATGGCACCGAACGATTTCCTTTAGATTACGCTGAGTTGCTGGTGCAAAGGTCATATCGATCTCTCTTCATTTGATTTTTTTAAAAAGATTATTTAATGTAACGCATTTATTCTTTGTCTGTAAGCCGGGTCACCTATCGTTTTTTTTTAACTAAATGTTTTTACCTAATACTAGATGTCAAGCACATCACTTAAACTATATACAGTTCAAATTTCTCCCCATTCGTACCAATAGAACGAATTCTAGAGCTCTCTAAAGAGGGCAACTTATTTCTTGCTGCCCCAGTAAACAAAAACCTTTTGCAAATAAAAGCTTAAGCCTTATAGTGCAGATGATTAAGTACAAATACGAGGAAAAAAAGTGTTAAGAGCAGTGATAGGATTTGTTGAGACAGTTGTTGACAGTGCTTGAGAGGTTTCATTCTGAAATCCATCGATATTTCGATTTTGATTTTAAAAGCACGAGATTTTGAAATCAACTGAGAGTGACTTAATTACTAATAAAATGAGTATTACGATCCTTACATATGCGATCAGTCTAATATCACTCATAATCTCTTGATTATGACAAAAGCTTTAAAGAGAGAGAGCGTAATATGGGCCCTCTTATTTATTTTATTTTTATTTATTTATTTTTTTTTTTGAGTCTTCTAAGGTTTTTTTTTCACATTTGTTGACAACTAAAATAAGTTTACTTTATGAGAGGACAGTAATTAATGATAATTATTTCAGTTAAAAAAAAAAAATTATAAAAACTCCTGAAAAATCGTGTTCAATAATGGGACCCTATCAAAAAGTTATTTAAACGTAAGTGACTTAAAATGTTTCTAAACGAAAAAAGAAAATTAACTGAATTTTTGATAATTGTATTTACCTTTATGAGTTTTTTAGGAACTGCAAACATGATTTTTTTTCCGCCTCTGAACAATCAAAGTGTGCGCACATTTGACATATAATATACTACTCTAAACTCCTTCACGAGTGTCTTCGAGGAACTTTCCATCTTATAAGTGCTAGTTGCATCCTCGTGTTTGCTGGTTGATCCCCCCCTCCCATTGTTAGTATTCACGTTGATATCTTCATCGTTGTCCACAAGAGAAGAGTCACGGATTTCTGATAGTCCGATGATGAATTAGATCGTTTTGTAGGGATTTCATCGTTCACCTGTTTTTTACACCAGAAAAACGTAATTACCTCCATTTGAGAGCATTTTTGTCAGTTGACATTGTGGTTTTTTACATGGTGATCCAGTGATAAGGCTGGATCTCGCTGCTTTGTTTTCGAGAGATTAGCGGTTATCTTCCTACACTGTAAAAACGATTCAGACATCGTTCCTGGAAAATAATAGGCAGCTGATGTGCCCAATTTCAACCAGTAACATTTCTTACAAAAACCAGGAACGTTTTCCGATACAAGTGAGTAACCTTCCTGAAATGCTGGGAAATATCCTCCGTTAAAGCTAGTCGTGAACCTTCTACAAAAAATTAAATAGGTTTAATGTATTTGATTAGAACCTTCCTGGTTTACCAAGAAAGGTCCAGAAGCATTACCGCGACCATGGCCAAAGCTGCGCGAATAATTGCAAGCAGGAACCAACCATATTTCTTGCCTGCAATTCCTGCCTTGCAGGGACTGCAGCTATCCAGTGCCTTATTTGCTCCCATTGGGAGTTCAGTCAATCTGGACGGGCCGTGCTCAAATTGAAGCCGATACACCTTATAAACATGCTCAGTCATTCTTTAAACTGGTAGCAAAAAATCTCTTTCACACCAGTGAAATGTCCGCATTCGTGCATCTTTTAGCAATTCAGGAAACTTTTTTGCGAAGATACTTGATTTTGCGGGGAAATAGGTGAAAACCTCTGAAATCCCGATACGTTCCACGGAAATAACCAGTAACGTTTCGGAATTTTTTTACAGTGTAATGGTTCTGGACGTGATATATGTCGAACAGAGAAACTGCATTGGAAGGGGAGCACCCCGGGGAGCATTGCAGTGCCAAGAAAGGGGACCCACCAACCCCACCGATGAAAGATGTCATTATCACATGCAACTTGAATTAACGCGTGAATGAGGGTGTGCTTCTAAAATTAGCTTAAAATCACCTTTTCCCGGGTGCCACTATGTTTTTTTTTTTTTTTTTTGAACTGGGCATAAGAATATGAGACTAAAATTCAGACACTCAAATTTATTGTGTTGAACAAACAATATTTTTCTCATTATATCACACAGCATCCGCACTGCTTGAAAATATAGTTCCAACCCCTCTCAGCTATTTTATATCAGCAGATGACATCATTTAATCTTCCGGCCGCCAGTATTTTTTTACCCCTCGTAAGCGCATATTGGGCGCTGCCTGACGAAAATTGTGTAACTAGTTCTAACTTAACTATTGTGGCTATCGCTGCCGTATTCCTTGTACTAAAGTGCTCTAACATCTATCAGTAAGCGATAAAAGGAATGAAAGTTCAATGGGCAGAGTTCAAGTAAATAGGTGCTATAAAGCAAAATATAATAGAGGGGAAAGACTTAATCATATCTGTTTCTAGAAAGTATCTTCCTAAATTTTTTCTTCTGCGAATGAGTGAAAGCACGGAAATCTTTCAACACAACGGATTTACAGCTTCTATAAATTAATTAAATATTCTCCAAATAATTTTAGTTATGTTTTCAAGATCTTTGTCGTACAGTATGTATACTGACCGAAGTTCATTTTGTCATTTATATTTGACACTAAAACTACGAAAATCAAAAATTTGTGAGAAGTTCACTGGGGGTAAGACTGAAACTTATAACTTTTTAATTTACATGAATGCATTTTATCTTCTAGCTGACTTTTAACTGTTTTGCAAAAGAGAAATATTTTTATGTCTTTTCCCTGAAGACCTTCAAATTTCTCCAGAAATTAAAGCATGACGTCTGGCATTTTCTTTTTACCATATCAGCTTTTTATTCGTCCAGATGCCCTATTTGACGACATACAAAGACAGCATTTATTCACGAGTCTATGGTTTCGCTCGGACTTTAAGTATCAGGTAGATTCTTTTACGACATCAATAGCTGCGTTAGTGCCTCGCTTTACTACCATATACTCCGGTAATAAAATACGGGTGCAGCAATAAAACACTGGCCTAAACCTAGTTTTCGCAACATCTACATGTACCTTGGTAAATCTGGACACTTGATCCTTTCATAATTAAGGTTATTTGATAAGATAGCATAAATATTGAAATATTATTTCCTACATAACTTCTGGACCAATGAATTGTGCATCATAATCTCATAAATACTCAGATAAGTAAGCAGTGAATAAAAAAAACACTTATTGGAGAGGATCAAGCCGTTTTGCTTTATATTACTACTTATGTTTTTACACTTAACTCGACTAGCGCTTTCCACTTATTTCAGCGAAATACGATCTTCTTTGTACTGGTGAGGTATTTTAAGTGTTTGACTTAAAGAAAAAATGTAAACAGTAAGCGATTTCTTTCAACAACTAGTCTTTGAATCGCATGCAAACAACGTCGTTATTAATGACGAATGTGCTTTCAGGTAAGTAACATAACTCTGCTTCCATGGTCCGAGATCATAAATTATGGTTCATTAACTTCTCTAGGTTAACGGAGGATTTCAACAGAAACCTCAATGTTCTTAAGTTCTAAAAGCATTTTTCTTAATTCACACAAAAAAATCTTTATAATTATTTTGAAATAACTCATCACAAAAGGAACGGCTGCCGAGTTCTGCGAACTTGCACCTAAATACATCATCATTATTCAAGCAAAAACCATGAAGTCCAAAATTAAAGTTTTGAAGCAAAATCAAAACTTAAGTTTGAATCCGAATACTCATACTAAATAATATAACTTCTTCTGCGGCTAAATAATATAAGCTGCGGTCGAACTAGTTTTTTTCAGGTTGTGTTTCGCCAAACATGTATCAGGCTTCTTCTGGGAATGAGTCGTCTGGGCTATGAAACCCAGGGCCTTTTTACTAGCGAATCAGATAAACGTTTTACATCTATATAAAGTCTTCTAAAAACATTGAAAACTGCTAAAGGCGGAGGAAAACAATGTTACACAAAACGAGAGAAACAAAGATTAAAACTTCTTATGAAGAAAATTTGCAACGGGAAATAGATAGATGTTCATCTTATTAACGGTGGTTCAGTGATTTGCCTTTCAAGGCACCTTGAGAGAGCTGTCTAAAACATAGTAAAATACAAAAGCAAAATAAGAGCAGTAATCAATTTATGTGAAAATTAGAATAATGATTGCAGACATGTTTTTCGGGGCTTCAAGGAACCCCCTTTTTTTAATTACAACGAAGTATAAGCTTAAGGATGAAAAATCCTCCAAAATAATAAAAATAATAATAATAGTAATAATAATAAATAAATAAACTGGATGGCACAGAAGACAATTTAATTGGTAAAAATTTGCGATAAACAAAATAAACAAAACAAAACGAAATCCAGTGCTAATTTACATTGCATTATTCCATCGAAAAACAACCGTTAAGTAATAAAAATAACAGTGCGAACAAACCTTCAGTGGTTTGTAAGATTTTCGAAACTTTGATCAAAATTAATATTATGAATTTCTTAGAGACTAATAGTCTATTGACTAGTTTGCAGTATGGGTTCAGGAAAGGTAAATCGTGTGCTACTAATTTATTACATTTCTACGACAAGGTTACCTTAGCTTTAGATAACAAAAAGTTTGCGGATGTTGTTTATATTGATTTTCAAAAAGCTTTTGATAAGGTACCGCATGTTGCTCTTTTGATCAAACTAGCTGATATAGGAATAGGAGGAGAAACTTTAGTTTAGAAATTGGCTGACTGGAAGGAAACAAAGAGTAGTTGTGAGGGAAAACCATTCTAAATGGAGCCATGTTTTAAGCGGTGTTTCTCAAGGTTCAGTTTTAGGGCCTCTCTTGTTTATTATTTTTATGAATGACATCAATGAGAATATTTCTGGACGCATGAATTGTTTTGCTGATGATGTAAATGTTATGGGTATTGTAGAAAATAAAGAACAGATAAAACAGCTTCAAGAGGATTTAGATTATATTACTAAGTGGGCGGATAAGTGGGGAACGGCAGTTAATAAAGCGAAATGTCAAGTACTACACTTAGGTCATGGAAATAAGCGTACGAATTATCGTTTACAGGGTTCAATCATTAATCAGGCAGAAAATGTTATTTATCTGGGTATCTTAATAAATCAGGACTTCAAGTTTAGTCAACAGTGCAGCATTGCTAGTAAGAAAGCCAACAGATTGCTTGGGTTTATCAATAGACCTATTTCAAACAAATCTAAGGGGATCCATTTGAAGTATGCCGTGCAGTTTTGGTCGCCTTATCTGAGGAAAGATATTTGTGTATTGGAAAGGGTTGAAAGAAGAGTAAATAGACTAGTAAGGGGACTTTCAGATTCAGATTATGAAACCAAACTTAATAGGCTTAATATGTATAACCTGCAGCAAAGGATGATCAGAGAGTACATGATTCAGTTGTTTAAATTTATCAAAATGAATGATGATAATGGATTAAATTTTTGCACCGAAAACAGGACGAGGGGTCATTGTTTTAAGCTATTCAAATCTCAGGCTAACCAGGAAATATGGAAAAATTACTACTTTAGTAGGGTTGTGGGCACATGGAACAGCTTACCGGAAGAAGTGGTAGTGAGCAAGGGGGTGGATAGCTTTAGGAGGGTCATTGAACTTCATTGAGGACTAATAAATTGACTAGGACCAGCCTAGCTGGACCAAGAGCCTGTTCCTGGTCGTCACATTTGTATTTGTATTTGTAAAATGATAGATAAAGTAAATGTATCTCACATCGAGAAATTACTTTATCTACTAGTTTGTTGGTACTATCAGCTTCAATTAAATGACATCTTCTCGGTTATTCACTATTCCAAATTAATGAGTCCATTACAAGGACGAGACTGCAGTCTCTGGATGCGATAACCGAGCTGTTATTAAAACATCATCTCGAGGAGATGGCGGATGGTCACTTCGGGCGGATGACAGAGCGAAATATCATTTGTATCATTTTTTAGGATGTTTGTTACTATTTTGTAATAGATAGGATCAACAAGAACGCGCCTCTTACTACTCGGCGCTTTTTGGCTGTTGTACAGTCATAGAAAAAAAAAACGAAACACTCGATCGTATTCAAAGACTATTGACACTAGAGACACGTGTGAGGTGTCATTGTTTCAGGAATAAAAAGTTCTACATAATTATGTTAAAAAATCATTGTTAAGGGGTCGTCTTCATATTAAAACGAGCATCAACTTCAATTTTTTCAACGAGAACCCCCTTTTTTTATCACATATTTGTGATCAGCATTCATTTTTAACTCTGTATACAAAATTTTGTTTAATTTGAACCAGCCGTTACTTCAGAATTGAGTTCTGAAAAATTCCTCTCGTAATGTTAAAACGTATTTTGATATTTTTACTCATAACACAAAAACTAGATTAGGCACGGCAAAGATTGTTTTTTTATATCAAAATATGAATCGACCCAATAATAAAAACGCCCTTTACAACACCTAAAATGTAATTTTAGTTTTTTTTATGAATTATTTAAATATTTTTTGAAAAAAATATGATCTGAAACCATAATAAATTTTACCAGAAAAACAATCTAGAAGAGCTTTTATGCGGGAATCCAAAATTTGAGCTCAAAATATTCAGTAGTTTTTGCACTATGCTTAAAACTTCCTTTTTTCTCACTTTAGGGGACCGTATACTTTTTTAAAACAGAAATTATGAAAGTTGGTTTCTTCTTAAAAAAAGAAAAAAAAAATGTTCTACAAAATAAGCAAACCAATTATAACGTGGTTTTTCTACATTACAGTTACGTCTATGAATTTTTTAAATGCATAAATTTATTCGCTGTCTCTGCAGAAAAACAACACAATATTGCAACTGTCAGTTTTTTGTGGATATCATTCAAACGTCAATGTGTAAATAATGCGAAACACTACTTCATTGTTTAATAAAAGAATAGTTTATAGAACTTTTTTAATTAAAAGCTACACTTAAAATACTTCTGTTTTTTTTTTTTTTTTTTTTGCAATAGACAGTGTAGAAGTAACGGCTCTTCCCGGTAATAATTTGCTAAAAGGAAGAATTATTGCCTTGTCTAAATCGGGAAAAAGCACTCGAAAAATAGCCGACGGTGTGAAGTTTCGCCTTTAACAGTATCCAGATGAGTCAATAGGTAATATTTGCTCTTAGATAAGTTTACTGGTTTTTAGGAATTATTATTATTATTTTTTGTAAAGTGTTTGAATAATTTTCAATGTGGTAGGAGAGGAAATTTTAGCAGCAGTAGAGGACCGCGTGCTTTGAGCCTCATTCTGCGCGAAAGTAGTAGTTGTAGCTAATTGTGAACTTTTTTTTTGACTTCGTCAAAAATTTAATAAAACATTAATTTGCGTGTTAGATTAAGTTGAGTTTTTGTCTATTCTTAATTATAATTTAAATACCTTTTTTTTTTCTCTTTATTTTCTCGGTCATTGTCCGTGCATTTCACATTAAAACTATTCTCGCAAGACAAAATAAAATTTCATTTTTTTTTTTAATAACGTGGAAAAATATTGACCAAAAACAAAAAAGAGTTGTAAAAAATTATTGTTTTCAACTACTAGATGCCTATCTTATTAAATGCATGTTTTTCAGAATCCAATATCTGAATATTCGTCCCCACCTTTATGAAACTGACATTCTATTTCAACTTTCTGGTCCTATTCCTTAAGCAAACAACGGGCCACACGGACCAACTGCGAGAGCTGAATGCGGCCCGCGCATCCACTGCAGTGCGTCCTAATAATGAGCACAACAGCCCTGCACCGAACATCTGGTTTAAACGAACAATGAAGCAGGTGTCATGTCATTGAAGACAAGAGTGCCTAAAAACTGGTGGATGAAGAAAATTTATTTCACCAGTGAGATGCCGTAAACATACAGCAGATAAATTTACTTTATCTACCAGTTTATTCGCACTCTCAGCTTCAATGAGGTGACTTCTGCATCCCTCACGCTTAGTTTCGATTCCAGTCTGCGAAATCCGTAGCAAGGACGAAAGTGTAGTCTCTGGAGCGATTAAACTTATCTGTTCGGGTATGCTTTGTGTAATATTGCTCTAGGTGCGTTTGCCTATAGCCTCACACTATAGGAAATGCTCGTTTGCAAGTATATAGTCCGCGAAACAAAATTAAATAATACTAAGCATTGTTTGCATGGTGCTAAGTTACAAATTCAGAGAAACGACAAGAAGTCTGATTTCGGTTCACCTTGGTTTAAGCTAAAATAACTTTTGTCTTTTTAAATTACGAGTTGGACCACCTCGAATCTCGTTGCTGGAAATAGCATTGGAAAATTACTTTCCTAAATTGCTTTTAAGAGCCATTACATGTTTAGCTAAAACCGCCAATTGTGTTATGATTTTTTATTATTACCACGCATTATGATCTTCCGCATCAAATTTGGATTTGAAACAAATTCTCTTTTTTTTTAATTACAAAAAAGCCGCTATAACAATTACCGTGTTTGTCCACTGTGTTAATTCATATAACCAAATTTTTACCAAATAAAGTTCGAGTATGAACAGTTTGCTCAATAACGGGTATTTATATTCTCCTGTTTCTGTTTTATTTTTCAGATTGATACTTCGTTCATTTTATGTATATGGAGCAATTTTCACGGAATAAATAAACCTTGCTTCGCTCGTGTCTCCAATCTATTTAATGCTGCGTCTTCCCACGTTGTGCGGTATATTTTTTATATTTTTGTGTGCGATGGCCTAAATTTTCGCCGATGTTCTGCGAAATTAAAAACGCGCAAGTCCATTTTACATCAAAAGACTTTCTATTCATTCCAAAATAAACCTGTAACATAGGTGCAATACATTTATCAAACATATTCACATCATGATTCTTGGTATAAGATTGGATATTTACATTTTTGTGAGGCTAATTTGTTGAATGATTATATAAGCAATACAATAGGTTCATATTAGAAAAGGCAAAAAGTTCCATTAATTTTAATTTGTCCTTATTCGATTTACTAAACAACGATCTATACGATGAACCAGTCAAATCCAGTCCGTCATTCTTAGGTTAATTCTGATAGACAAAAATCTGTAAATATTTTAACTTTTTTTTCAAAAAAAAAGTTTTTGACCGTAAATCGTTTTTTGGCGCAACATTATCGGCCCAAAAAGTATCGAATTACGGAAAAAAGAGAGAATTACAAAAAATCATGAACTGAGCTGGATAATCTCGATCTTTTCTTTGTTTACATTCCGTTACTTGATAAGCCGTGACCTTGAAAGAAGCGTTTTCAATGTGGTGACGGTCCCTAAAACGTTTTTCGTTAATAACTCCTGTTCTACTGCACGGAATGCAGTGAAATTTCGTACCCTGGCTGTATTTTGCGGTCTAAACATAATTACGTAGCAAAAAATAGGGGTTCCCATTTGAAAATCAAGAGTTGGTGCTCGTTTTGCTTTGTATATGGTCCCTTATCAAAATTTTACCTATGTAGTTTTAAAGAAGACTTTAAACCAAGTCGGATGACACCTTTCTTTCCTTTCTAGCATGAATAATGGCCGAATAATTAAAAGTGTTTCGTTTTTTTTTTCTATGACTGTACCTATTACAAATGATGTTTCTGCTTCAAGGTCATCCGACATCACTCCGTGGTCAAGCTTTATATTTTATTGTTCAGGTTTTTTACCAGACACTGAAGTTCCCGCATAAGTTGATCTAAGTCGCTAAAACTAAATCATTTCTTTTTGTGTTAGTATTTCTAATGTTTTTCGCTATGGCTTTTGCTTAGGAGCTTCTTCATGTTATGTTTTCTGGTAACTGCTCTTCAAGATGTTGTTTTTTCCTTAATTTTGTTTTTTTGGCTAGGTGTAGGTTTTTTTCCACAATCCTTGCTGTTTGTCAAGAGTTCTTTCCCATGATTTTTACATGTAGGTTATTGCCATTAGGTAAGGTGTAGTCTCTTATCCAGCTTCTAACGCAGGTGGGCCCCTTTGGGGGTTACGGGTACACAGATGACTCTCCGTATCTGTGGATTTGGGAAATATAACTTCCATTCGATACTGATCTTCTTAAATTCTGATTTATGAAATTTCTTCAGTGGATTGTTTTGTTTACTATTATTTTCGGCATCTTTATTTTTATTTCTAGACGAAATGTTCGTTATTTGTTCCTTAAGTTCTTGATTTTTTTTCTTACATAGGTTTGCATTTATAAGCATTTGATAGCCGCCCGCCCTGTCTAGTGGTCAGAGAAGTCTAACTGTGATGGGGAGATCTCGAGTTCGAATCCCGGCTCGGGCAAACATGTACTTAATCTCTCCTGTTCTTGTACTTTCTTTGTGTGAATATGTTGTTATGCTGCCAGCGGTTGTCTACCCTATAAACGGGTCCTTATGGCATGTGTGTACTGTAGAAGTCGGACTTCACACCAAACTACAAGTACAGTTTGAAAAGTGAAGCAGCGTGCCTCAAATTGCCAGCCTAGCTGGTACAGGACAGATAAAGCAGCATATAGTACTATACAACCAGCTAAATAGTTTTTATTTTCATCAGCACAAGCAATGATCAATAAAGGTTTACTTTTGCTAACATTATTGAAGTGTCACCGTAGATCAGTGATCTCCAACCTACGGCCCACCAGCCAAGTCCGGCTTGCGAGTAGATTTTCCCAGGCCCACGGTTGCTTGAAAACGGTGAAGATGTTTTTTTTTTATTTTTAAACTTTTAAAATACATATCCTTCTAAGCATTTTCAAAGAAAACTAAGCCCAGAAAATCTCGAACACTCTGCTGAGCATGGCCGTAGTCAGAGGGAGCAGAGATGGGCCAGTTGCCTCTCTCTAGATGTATCTCACCTCCCTCCACTTTCTTCTCTAAAGTCACTAAAAATTGCTTAAAAATGCATTTTATGACCTTCACTTTAAAGAAAAAAATTATGGAGAAGAGCAGTTTATCTGTCATTTTCTCCTCATTTGTCAAAAATATAGCTTAAATGCTGATTTGGGGATCTTAACCTTAAATGATTTCCGGGGAGAGTCCCCATCCCTTTCCCAAATATTTCAACATATAAAGCTTACAACTGCGATTCAAAGAAAGTATAAAACGTTTAAGGGCTTATAACTGTTGAGACCTATATCTACAGTTATAAGCCTTCAAAGAACAAAGTAATAATACCTTCAAAGCGTAAATTGCATATAAAGAATTTCTCTGTGTTAAACCTTTTTTAGCCTTTAAATGAACTGCTTTTTAATAAATATAATTTTAATGTATGAAATTGGAGTAGGAAGAGATATAGCACTGGGAGAGGAGGGCAGCTACAAACTTCCTTGTTGTGCTTTGGCGTCCCACTCCCTAACGAGAGCCCTGGCTACGCTCAAGCTACTGAAATATTGCTGGATTGTTGGCCCATCTCGATTCCAAAAATTTACAATATGGCCCTTGAGTGAAAAAGGTTGGAGAACCCTGCCGTAGGTCATAGAAATTTTCAATTCCATCTCGATGCCCCTCATTTAGGATTATTTTATGTTCTTTAGGTAATTTCTGCTCTTTAGTATTTAGACTTTCAAAGTCCGTTTCATATTGAGTTTTAATAATATATTTTCTTTATCAAAATTAAAATCCCTTACTCACCAAACTGAATTGTCGAATTGAACAATTCGACTAATTTTTAACACATGTTTCTGTTCCGAGTTGTGTTTTGTACGAAAAATAGGCCGGGGTTTAGTTAATAAACCAAGGCTCTTCTCCAAGCCCAAACTAATTACCTCTGTTTCAAAAAGAATATACTCATGCTTAAGCTAATCCCAATTCAACATAAAACTAAACCTAGTAATTGGAACATTCAAAAACATCAAGTCACTAGCATCTTGTGAAAAAAACTACGCTGTAAACCTCAAAGCTGCTTCGACAAATCTCTCCAAAAGTCAGTTTGATTGATTCCGGTATTATCAACCCACATTCCCAAAGCCAATACAAACCATGAATGAATTCGAAAAAAAAAAAAAAACTGCATGTAGTTTTACACGGATCATAAACTTCATTCCGATTGCATAGAACACCAATGCCAGATTTGACGGTACTGATTTTGCTTGGCAGATCTTCTTGATCGTGAAAGGGAATCTGATTTTCTAATATTCTTGGATATTGATAAGATAGCTGATGGTTAAGGGTGTATTCTTAAGTTCTGATACTGCGTTGCTTGTGTCGGATGTCCTGTCCATTAATGTATTTTTCGTGATGAACGGACGTACATTTTGATTGCTCTCATTATGAAGATTATTTGCACTTGCGGTCAGCCTTTTTAAACCCATCCATTACACTTATACTGCAGGAGAGAAGGATAACGAAGGGGATGTATGGGGTTGTAAGAACCAGTACTACACTGTAAAAAAATTCCGAAACGTTACTGGTTATCTCCGTGGAACGTTTCGGGATTTCAGAGGTTTTCACCTATTTCCCCGCAAAATCAAGTATCTTCGCAAAAAAGTTTCCTGAATTGCTAAAAGATGCACGAATGCAGACATTTTACTGGTGTGAATGATATTTTTTGCTACCAGTTTAAGGAATGACTGAGCATGTTTATAAGGTGTATCGGATTCAGTTTGGTCACGGCCCGTCTAGATTGACTGAACTTCCAATGGCAGCAAAATAGTTACTGGATAGCTGCAGCCTTGCGAGGCAGGAATTGCAGGCAAGATATATGGTTGGTTCTTGCTTGCAATTATTCGCGCAGCTTTGGCCATGGTCGCGGTAATGCTTCTGGACTTTTCTTGGTAAACCAGGAAGGTTTTAATCAAATACATTAAACCTATTTAATTCTTGTAGAAGGTTTACGACTGGCTTTAACAGGGGATATTTCCCAGCATTTCAGGAAGGATACTCACTTGTATCGGAAAACGTTCCTGGTTTTTGTAAGCAATAATACTGGTTGAAATTGGGCACATCAGCTGCCTATTATTTTCCAGGAACGTTTCTGAACCGTTTTTACAGTGTAGTTTCTGTAAATGTACTTTGAAAACAATTTTAATTTTGGTGGCAATCCGTAGAACTAGCGTTTCAATTAATCTGACAAATGGATTGTTTTCCAGGAATGATCCATTTCCTTTTGATCCAAAATTATCAAGAATCTACACTGTAAAAACGATTCAGAAACGTTCCTGAAAAATAAAAGGCAGCGGATGTGCCCAATTTCTTCCAGTAACATATCTTGGAAAAATCAGGAACGTTTTCTGCTAAAAGTCAGTAACCTTTCTGAAATTAACCTTGAAACTTTCTGAAGAAGTGCGAAATCTCTCCTGTTAAAACCAGTCATATCTCTAGAGCAATCGGGAAAACTTAAGTTTAGTGTCATTGATTAGAATCATTCCTAATTTACCAAGAAGGCTCCATAAAAATCAGAGCGACCACGGCCAAAGCTATGGAAAGAGGAACCAAGCAAATCTCTGGCCTGCAATTCCTGCCTTGCAAAGCTGTAGCTATCCATTGACTTTTTCGAACTCACGGGAGCTTAGTCAACATGGTCAGCTCGTAAGCAACTCCAGGCCGATACACTTAACAAACACGCTCATTCAATTTTTCAACTGGTAGCTAAAAATATTTTCCACAACAGTGAAAAATCTGCTCGCGTGCATCTTGTAGCGATTCAGGAAGCGTTTTTGTGAAAATATTTGTTTTTACGGGGAAATAGGTGAAAACGTCTGAAATCCCGAGACGTTCCACGGAAGTAACCAGTTACGTTTCGGAATTTTTTTACAGTGTACTTCAAAATTATATCTTCACGTTTTTTAAAGATCCGCTGCTAACTAAACAGTATTCAGTTATTTAAATTTTTGTTGGTGGTGTATAAAATTTGTTTATTTCTTAACTCACTTTAAAATCCATTTTGATTCAGTTTTAAAACTATTATTTCAAAAAATACAATTCCAAAACATGGAATTCGTTTCCACATGTTTCCAAAACATTGTTTGGTTAAAGTGGGGCACATGCTTTCCCCCTTCTATGCATAGAATTTGTTTATTTATTTATTTTTTTATAGATACAAACGAAGTTTAGTTGTGTTTTTAAATGTTTAATTTTTTTAGGTAATTTGTTCTAAACTACTTTCGTAAGTTACGCTTATTTTAAAGTGATAACTGTTATTTTTAGTGATTCTCGTTATAATTACGAGATCTTTTATAGTTACTTAAATAAAATTTTGGAATCTAATTGTTTGAATTAATTTGCTTTATTTTTTTTCAAAAACGGTACTGATTTCATAGTAAGAAATCATATTAAAATTTATTCTGGGAAATTATTTCTGGGAAAGATTTTGGCACTAAAGATTTTTACTGTACTATTTCAAGTCATTTACTATTTTAAGAACTACAACACGATAAATTGTTTCAACTTTTAATTGTAGTTATCCAGTTGATTTTCTTTACGATCTTTGTAAGTGAATAAATTTTCTGAGAAAGCAAACACTTTTGATATTGCATAGAATGGTATTTTTGTTTAATTTCTCATTTAGCTATTAACACATTTCTCTTTTGCCCCTTATTCAAATGAGGATTTATCATATAAATAAAAACGATTATTTCTTAGATGTATTTCATACTTCCCATCTTACCATCGGTGTTCTTTTAAACCATATAGGTAGGATAAATAGGACACATCGACTTCTTTAGTTTTAGTTAATTAAAAATATATATTGTTTTTGACGTATGATATTTTTATTTTATTTTTAGTTAGTGATATTTCATACATATGATGAATGTGTTATATATACCTGATGAACTTTCCCTGATCAATAAAAAAAAAATAGATTAATTGAAAAAAATAAAATAAAGACGAAATATATATCCCATCTTTTGCCGCTCACCAAAGTCTGCATTTTTAATGAATTCAATTTTAACTAATTAACTGTTGAAATTTTATTTAGACTTTATTTTGTATCGCCTCAGTCCGATTTGTACTTTAATAATTTCTTTGCACTGACTCAAAAAGAAGTCAAAAAGTAAAAAACAATATTAAAAAAAGTGTAAGCAACGAAAATTACTTACACGTGTATCGGATTACAATAAATATCTTCTTTAGTGCCAAAAATCGAATATCTTATTTTAATTTTTAAACATATGAATGCTAAACCTTCATTTGCTTAATTGATTATCCTCTATCAGTATACGCTCCCTTTGCGATACAATTCAAATTTTTTAATTTATTTCATTGCACAAACACTGCTTAACAGTAAAAATACTATAAAATAAATACATTTTACCGTATTATTACTGCTTACTTTCTTTACAATTTACCAAAAAGCGTGTTGGTAAAGTATGACACCATTTACTAATTAGTTTGATTCCTGTTACTCAGTTGCTTACTTTAAAATAATGAAAAAATAATAATTCTTACATATAAAGCCCCACACCTTGCAACAGTGATTTTATTATGAAACAATATTTTGTAAAAGGTTTTCGACCAATGAATAAAGTGTGGATCACTATTTCAGTGTTTAATGACTTGTATGCGAATGTCAATAAATCTGTAACAAATAAATGCATGGTTAACTACTGAGTAAAAAATGATCCATTTTTATTGGCTCTCACAATTTTAATAACAAAATTGAATTTTGTGCAGTAAAACTGTACTGATGAAATAAACTTGAAATACCGGGCTTAAAATGAATCTCGTGAAGTCAGGAGCGGTTATTAAGAAAAATCATGCCGATATATCTTTCAAAAACTTTTAAAAATATAGAAACTATTTGGAAATCAGTTTTCATCCCTTCCACATAGATTAAAAAAACCATTCCTTAAGCTTAAAAAATCTAATTAAGAGAGGAGTTTCAAGAAGGGTAAAAAAAATCATATTAATGTCTTTTATCTTTATTACTCACCCACTTTCTAGCTCTTAAACCTGTTTTTTTAGGATACGGCTTTTGCGCATTTTCTATATTTCTTTTAGAAAATGTGATTTCAAATCTTTATCTTTGACAAAACAAATGTTTAGAAATAGTGCTTTAATCTTACTTAATTTTTTCTGAGAGGATAAAATATTTTTTATTCCAAAAACATATTGGCTGATATGTAAAATACATCCTCTTTTCAGCATTTACTGTTTCATTACGTACTTGTTTCATACAAGCTGATACAATATAAGACCATACATTAAACTATTTCTTTTTATTTATGTACATTAGGGTGGAGTGAAAAAAATAAATTTTCGAATTTCAAAACGCCTGAGATCTCAAAAGTTGCTTTTTAGCATCAATAGTGTACCCTCAAAATATTAGCCTCCTAGGATAATATTTTTAGGTTCCACAATCGCCCCAAAAAAGTCCAAAATTGCCAAAAATCGCTCTTTTTTGAACTTTTTATACGAAATTTAAAATATATAATTTTGAAAACGCTTAGAGGTGCAAATTATAACTCTATGTAAGGTTAATATCTCCTAAACGTTTTAGGTCGATAGAGTAATTTCTTCTTATTTTCTAAAACCACAAAATAAACCAAAAATCGACTTTTTTCTTCCATTTTCACACGACCTTGTAAAACACAAATTAGTCAAGTTCACACAATATAAGTATTTTTAACACAGAATCTAAACTTGTTTATGAGTTTAAAGCAGCTTTATTACTTTTGATATTTCAGGCGTTTTGAAATTCGAAAATTTATATTTTTCACTCCACCCTAATGTACATCCAAGCAAAATCTGCAGTTACATGCATTATTTTGTGCACTGGGAGTGTTATAAAGGGCAAACAATTGATTATTTTCTTTCTCTGGGTGTAACTAATTGTTTACCAATTTAATGTTTACCAATTTAGTGATTCCTAATCTTTTCTAGTAACCAAATTTTCATTCATGCTTTTACGAATCACCCGTTCACATAATATGAAGTTCATAAAACAGCAAGGTCAAAACTAACAAAAAAGGATACGGTTTACTTTTCCGACAGAGTTACATTGTATCTTTGTTTCTATAGAGCAGTTTAATTTTTTTTCCCATGTTTTCCAGAAATCATACGTTACAAACATAAGGGTAGTTAAAGTTGAGATGCTGATTGTACAAGATGCTGCGTCACGTGATTCACCATCCACCACATCAAAAGCAGCTTGCCGGTCCATGCACATTGAGAGCATGTAAATAATTTTTATTTATTAATCATAGTTTTAATTGGGGTTTTCAATTGATTTTTCATCCACGATGATTATGTCGAAATAACAACATACTTTACTTAGTCATGCCGTAGTTTTGATAGAAAATAAATAACTTGGTTAGTTTTTGCGAGTTTGAAATTTGGGCTTTCTATTAGTCACGTAATGAGACTCGCCTGCCTCTGATGCGGGGTGCAAGTGGGACCGGTATCGGCATCTTGTCCAAGGCTTTGGAGGAAGATGACCAATATTTTTTCGGGTAAGATGCCGTAGTTTTTTGAGACGTTTTAGAAAAGAAAATAATCCTACTCCATCCAAAATCCTGGATTAAGCTTCAACATATCCATGATACAAGAAAATAATGTCCAGTAAGAAGAGCCAAGATTCTGAAGAGCTGATATCCTCAGACAAAGGAAAGGGACGCCTTTAGAAGCAAGTAAACGAAGAAAATAAAGCAATGACAACGAAAAAAATCCAAATTAGCTAAAACAACTACGACTTCGAGCAGAAATTATTTAAAAATCCCCAAACACGAAAACATGAATCTTCGAGAGAAGAATAAAAAAATGGGATGTTAATTCCAAAAATCAGATAATGGAGCACGAGTTAATAAAAACGAGTGTTCTGAGTTTAAAAAGTAAAATAAGGAAAAACATTGTAAAAAAGAACAAATTGCAAATTCTTGCAGACACTTGTTTCGGCGTTACAAGAAAATCCTTTTTCATTGCAAAAGAAATGAGCTTATTGATGAGCTTTTGTCAGATGTCCTTTCATCAATAATCTCATTTATTTCTCATAGAAAAAGGCGTTCCTTGTATCGTTGAAACACGTCTCTGCAATTATCTGCAATTATTTCTTTTTGACGTTGTTTTTTCTTATTTTATGCTAGATATGTTTTTCTTCAGCAACATATTTGGCATGCATACCATTAACTAATAACATATTTAACATTATATTACGATAATTTTAAAATCCATTGACATACTTCACAAAGAATAAGTGTTATGGACTACTCCCGTTAGATTTAAATTTTATATTTATCTTTTTTTTTTCAAGTGATAAAATTTTTATATTTATCGTTCATTTATAACATATTCAGTACCATACAGAAATTTCTATAAAGGAGTGGTAGAAACTACAAAATATTCATGTTTTCTCTAGTACTGTAAAGCTTTTTCATTTTTTGCTGTAGAATAAGTAGAATAATTCAATTGGATGATTTCACATCAAATCGCCTTATGCCAATGTGCCGTCATGTCTCCGATTTTGTTCATTATTTTTTTACGAATAGATATCTATGAGATAAGCTCAAATTATTTTTTTAGATTATTTGAATGAAAATTACGTTTTGGAGAATTTTTTTCAAAAATTCGAGTTTCGATATTTTTTCGGAGTCACCGTTTTTGCATGAATTAAGAAAAATATCTCTAATTTCTTCATTTTGAACCAATTAAGAAGAATTTTGTATCCATTCCAAGCTAATATCTTTCTCTTTCAGTGTAAACAACAGAAAGTATTCTTTGAATAGTTGGGTGTTGTCACTCCGTATCTAAAGTCAGTTTTTATGCTTTTTCAATTGGGAAGATAAAATAAGTTGTATTTCCGTCGTAAATACTATATCTGCGTCAAACTTTTTTGTATCTTACTGAAATCATTGTCTTGCTATGTAGAAAAAAAAGGGTGTTTTTGTTGTTTTGAAAAAAAAAAAAAAATGTTTTGCAGAAAATTCAAGTTTTCTTTTACTTTAAATCGCTTTTAAGGTTCAAAAAGCAAAAAACTTTTCAGAACAATTAATACTGGACTGTCAAAGGATAAAAATTGATTTTTATCAATAGTTAATCGCTAAAAAAATTTTCACTTTGGAAAAGAATTGTGCAAAAACCTTCGTTTCAGACTTCACACACACACACACAAAAACACTTTTGATTAAAAGTAGACTACACTGTAAAAACGATTCAGAAACGTTCCTGGAAAATAAAAGGCAGCTGATGTGCCCAATGTCTGCCAGTAACATAACTCCTAAAAACCAGGAACGTTTTCCGTTATATATATATATATACTAGCTGACCCAGCCACGCGTTGCTGTGGCAAAGAAGTTGGATTAAAATAAACTTGAACTCATTATTTTGATAGAATCAAATAAATATTTTTAATAGAGCTTAAAATAGTATAGCCGATTTTATAACATATGAGATTGATAATGGGCGTTATTCAATTTTAAAAACGATTCCTAAATGTTCCTGGAAAATTATGGGCAGCTGTTGTGGCCAATTTCTGCCAGTATCATGTCAAGCCAAAACCCGGAAAGTTTTCCGATAAAAGTTAATAACCTTCCTGAAATCATCTCGGAAGCCTCTTGAAAAATTCGAAGATCTTCCCGTTTGAAGTTAGTCGTGTTTCTGGAACTTTACTGTAAACTTAGGAAGGGATACAAAAAAAAAGCTTAGCACCTTTCTGATTTATTAAGAAACTTCTATGAGCAGTAATGCAAACATAGCCAAAGCTTAGCCAGAAGTGCAAGCAATTATCGAAAATTTTTACTCAGTAACGTTTCGGATTTGTTTTTTTTTTTTTTTTATTTTTATTTTTTTATTTTTTTTACCGTGCAGGCTGAAGAAAGTACTTATTGAATTCAATAAGTACTAACTAAATTTTCTATGGAAAAAGCACTATACTGACGCTTAGTAAATTTTGTAAGTATAACTTCCGCAAAAAAAAAAAAAAAAAAAAAAAAAAAAACTTGAAAGTGATAGTAAATATCGAAACTGATTGTAAAATAACCGAATGTAGAAACTAAGCGTAAACCACCATACACTTTTAGATTCTACACTACATTTTATTCACATTAGCTTTCTCTATAGTTTGTAATCAATAACTTCTTTACAAAATACACTAACTAAATTAAAAATGTATAAAAATTAAATTTTTTCAATGAAGTAGATAACATTGACTTCGAACTATTGTTTCTATTATTTGAAAACTGAAAACTGTCTAAGCACTAAGTTGTGCACAATGTTCTTGATCAACCAGTCTTTTGCTAATACGAAAAGTATGATAACTTTCCACGTGTGAGTAGGCAATACTTCGTTGCCCATAAGAGAAATATTTATGTTTCAAGAACAAACCGAAAGAAGACATTTTTTGTTCTTTAAATCTATTTATGTTCTTTGCAAAAGCTAAACGAATCAAAAATTGAAGCCTTTCAAATGTGTTTGAAAATTATGACGCTAATAATGGATTACGTGGCAACACAAACATTTCTCCTTTAAACTTTTCCGACAAATATTGTTGACTTTTAATGCAGAAACGTGTACCGTTGCGTAATTTAGGTGGGTTTAAATCGCGAAAAAGAATAAATTGTTGAGCCAATGTTCAACCGGAAATCGTGTAGACGCATTCCTGGTGTATATAGGGAATTTAAAAATTAATTTGGAGTGTTTACTGCTTTGTTTTCATCGACAACTTGTTCAGCATCAATGGAGAGCTTTTTTTTAAAGCCGTCAGTAATGGCTCATTATTCGCAATAATTGTAGCTAAGACAGAGTCATTGCTCTGTTGTTATACGTTGCAAATCAGTGTTAACTAAGTCGGTGGCCCAACTATCAAGTGACGGCATATCATAATAACTAAGTGGCAAATTTGAAATTGAAACGCAAAAACCTTCAGTTAAAACTAAAGCTTCATATTCATCTCTGGTGTAAAATCTGGATTTGGACATTTGTGTGTTTGTTAAACTTTATGAAATACGTCTTCAAACGTGAAAGTAATATAGTTTCTCCTTAAAAAATAATGATTGTGTTGGATAGTATGTCGTCAAAATTGTTTTAAACAGTTGACGAATACTGTTTCTCCTTATGTCAAACCTGCATTAGAAAGTGTCATCTCCCAATGACTTTGTGCTACCAATAAATACAACTTACGACATGCATCAGGATATGTATTTGACAGTCGACAATTGACGATCCACAAATATTCCTGTCTGTTCGGGAATGTTTACCGAAAACAAAACTGCTACAAAACCAGCGCGATTACAGAGGCAATTATGATTTTTAAAAAATTAAATTTATCTGGAAATAGACTCTCAATTAGTTCACTTTTCGTCTCAACGGCAGTGCAGAAATTGTCTGGCTATTTGTTGTACTGTATATTTTGATACAGTTCAATTTCACCGTTTCCAATACTCAGCAATTGCTTAGAAAATACTTATGCGATTAGATTATTTTGCGTTTATACTCGCATGTTCATGGCCAATCGCATTATCTCGTCATTACGCTATAAAAAACGTTTTTTTTAAACATGCGTTGATTTCATCGGAATAACTGGTAATGTCTGCCGGAAGTCCCCTGACAGTATTCAGACAATTTCGCCTAAAAGTTTATCGTTGCCATTCAAATCTTGCATAATCCTATGATGTGCTTCGAATGAATGCTTTTACTCATGAGCCATAGTACACTCATCCCAAATTATAATTTCACTCTCTTGCAACACTACAGCCATACCACGTCTTTTTTTTTCTTTATTGTACACATTGTGTTTTGTTTGTTATGAATATCTAATAGGCAACTTTAAAGCTGAATGTGCTGTTCGTGTACCATCTAAAAAAAGTAGCAGCAATGCCTGACGATGCAATTGTCACTGCAATTTTCTGTTGCGAATGTATCTTTGCAAGAATTAATGATATTAAAAATTTCCTGGGGAACAAAATAAAGAAAATAATTGTTTTCCGCTTAAATTCATTAACTTTCCTGAAATAAACCTGGAATATTTTTGAAGAATTCAGTAGTCTTCTTGGTTAAAAAGGCAGTTATGATTCTGGCACCTGCAGAGAAGCCTAACGCAGGATTAATATAATAGCCTGGAACCTTCCTGCTTTTCTAAGAAAGCACTCAAAGCATTACCACACGCATTGCTAACGCGAAGACAGACTCTCAAGCAAGTAGCTCGAATGTAGTTCCTCTGCAACTCTTGCAAAGCTTCGTGATCCAGATAACTTTCCGCACTCATTGGGGGTCACCGATACACCTATTAAATACGTTTAGTTAATCTTGATACTGGTGGAGAAAAATACTTTTCACAACGGTGTGAAATCTGCAATTTGTAGCAATTCAAGGAAACGTTTTGAAAAATATAGTTGATTTTCTCAGGAAGTAAATAATAACCTGTAATATCCCGAAACGTTATATGGAAATTCTAAGCAACATCTCTGAGCTTTTTTTATCATGGTGTTTTTAGCAGTAAGTCATACGATGTTAGAGTTATATCGATTAATTAACTTACACCTCCATCTATTAAGAATTTTTAGAACTAAACAATTAATTCACACTATTATTGCATAATTAATATGAAATTTGCAGTAAAAAATTATAAAAACTATCCTATCTTTTAAGTTGGACCAAATGACACATTGATATGAAATTTGAGAAAAATCGGTTGAGTAGTTTCGGAGTTTACCCCGAACAAACATCGTGACACCAGATTTTTATATATATATAGATAAAATTCAGTAACCTTCCTCAGATTATCGCGAAAACTCCAGAAATCTTCCCAAATAAAGCTAGTCGTGTCTCTGGAATTTCAGAGTAATCTTAGGTAGGGATAATATAACAGCTCCAAAAGCTGAATAGCAAACACGGCCAAAGCTAAGCCAGGATTGCAAGTAAGTATCATCTCACTTCATTGCAATTCTAGCAAGCTAAGTAGTACAAAGACTTATTCGCTTCCTTTGGTTCGCCTAAGTTCCAGCTTAAATCAGTCTGGAAGATCCGCGATCGAATTAAAGCTTAGACACTTTATAAATACTGTCAGTTAATCTTTAAACTGGGAGCTAAAAATATTTTTTATAACAGTGAGAAGTATCCATTCATGCAACTTGTAGCAATTCAGGAAACGTTTTGACGATGATACTTCATATTTCCAGGAAGTGTATAAAAACCATTGAAATCCCGAGACGTTACATTAAAATACTCAGTAACGTTTTGGAATTTTTTTACAGCTTAATTATTGAGAATAATATTTTACAGAATAGAGTAAAAATATATTTCTAATGGCATTATTTTGCATTTTTTGGACATTAAAAGACAAAAAAAAAAAAAAAAAAGAATTACTGTTGAAAAGTTTTTATAGCATAGACTTGTTTGGATTACGTAACACCTGACAATGATCCTCCACTTATACACTGTAAAAAAATTCCGAAACGTTCCTGAGTGTTTCCGTGTAACGTTTCAGGATTTCAATGGTTTTTATCCACTTCCTGGAAATATCCAGTATCATTGTCAAAAAGTTTCCTGAATTGCTACAAGTTGTCCAAATGCAGACTTCTCTCTGTCGTAAAAATTTTTTTTAGCTCCCAGTTTAAAGATTAACTAAGAGTATTTATGAGGAGTATCGGCTTGCATTCAGTTATGGCTCGTCCATGCTGATTAAACTTCCAAAGGGAGTAAATACGTATGGACTACGTAGCTTTGCAAGAATTGCAATCAAGCGAGATGCTTAATACTTGCAATTCTGGCTTAGCTTAGGCCATTTTTGCAGTACTGATTTTGCAACTGTCCTGATTAATCAGGAAGGTGCCAAGCTGTTATATTATCACTACCTAAGGTTACTCTGAAGCTCTGGAGACACAAAATGGGAAGATTTCTGAATTTTCTAGGAAGGTTACTGAATTTTATCGGAAAACGTTCCTGGTTTTTGCGAGATATGTTACTGGCAGAAATTGGGCACATCAGCTGCCTATTATTTTCCAGGAACGTTTCTGAATCGTTTTTACAGTGTACAATAGTCATGCAGCGCAACTCTAGATTTTTCTGAAGAAGAAAATTTTTGCTAGCTGAAGTATATTTTAAAATCTCTTTGAAACGTATTGATTGAAAATCTAATTTTCTCATCTTTTAATACAAAGGAAATGTGTTCCATCTGCCATCTTTTTTGTAAGGTCAAACAAGAGGTATTGAAGGAAATTTTGTAAGTTGTTCTGCAATAAAGAAAAAAAGTGTGAGATAATTTTGAAATGAATTAAGAAATAGAGTTTTTTTTATTTTAAATCAATACAGTGCATATTTAGTCTACTTTTAATCTAATATGATTTTTTTTTTCTGAAGTCTCAAACGAAGGTTTTTGCACAATTCTTTTCCAAAGTGAACATTTTTATAGCGAATAACTATTGATAAAAATCAATATTTATCCTTTGGCAGTCTAGTATTAATTGTTCTGAAAAATTTTTGGGCTTTTTTGAGATTAAATGCGATTTAAAGTAAAAGAAAACTTGAATTTTCTGCAAAACAAACTTTTGTTTTTTTCAAACAATTTTTTTTTAACAACAAAAACACCCTTTTGTGTTTTTTTTCTGCATAGCAAGAGAATGATTTCAATATGCTACAAATTGATCAAAAAAATTGATCAAGATCATAGTAATTACTCCGGAGATATGACTTATTTATTCTCCCGATTAAAAAAGCATAAAAACTGACTTTAGATACGGATTAGCAACACCCAACTATTTAAAAAATACTGTCTGTTGTTCACACTGAAAGAGAAAGGTATTAGCTTGAAATGGATACCAAATTCTGCTAAATTGGTTGAAAAAAAAAAAAAAAAGAAATTAGAGAGGTTTTTCTAAATTCATGCCAAACGGTGACTCCAAAAGAAAAAAAAATATATCAAAAATCGAATTTTTGAAAAAAAAAAAAATCTCCAAAGCGTAGTTTTCATTCGAAAAAAAAACGACCTTATCTCATTAATATCTATTCGTAATAAAATAACGGGCAAAATCGGAGGCATGACGACACGGCCGACGATTTAATTTAGAAGATTTGACGTGGAATGGCCCAATTATATTTTTTGATAATAATAAAAAAAAACATAAAAATACATTTCTTTCAAATGTAACAATTTTTGTCACAACAGTAAATATTTTAAGAGTGGGCCTAGAAAAATATACAAATCCACACAAACGAGAAGCAAAAATTAAATACGAGATACAATTTTGTCTCATTGTTCCTCCAGTACGTGGGGGAACAGCGGGGCACATTTTTTTTTTTTTTTTTTAACGAGCAAACTTTGAAATAAACTAAATTTACCTGAAAATATGAATTATTTTTGGCGTTTGGTACATGAGTAATTGCCTTTGGCAATGTGAATTTCATGCTGTCTTGACACGCGGTGGTGGCATCTACTGCGTATTTGTTTGGGATTGATATAGAATGATTTAAAAGATTCTGGATTAGTAAGAAGACCTTAAAGTGTCATCCTGTAATGTTACATTTAATAAGTTGAAATGCTTTTACTGTAGCTTTTGTCTACCACAAGTATAGCAACTTCTTTCCTGTCTGTACTTGAAAGTCTGCAAAATACACTGTAAAAACGATTCAGAAACGTTCCTGAAAAATAATGGGCAGCTGATGTGCCCAATTTCTTCCAGTAACATATCTTGGAAAAACCAGTATCGCTTTCCGCTAAAAGTCAGTAACCTTTCTGAAATTAACCTTAAACCTCTATGAAGACGTGCGAAATCTGCCCTGTTAAAGCCAGTCATGTCTCTGGAACCTTCTAGAAAAATTAAGTAGGTTCAGTATAATTGATTAGAACCTTCCTACTTTACCAAGATGGCTCCATAAATATCAGAGCGCCCACGGCTAAAGCTAATCAAGAAGGAACCAAGCGTACCTCTTGCCTGGAATTCCCGCCTTGCAAAGCTGAAGCTATCCATTGACATTTTCGCTCTCATTGGGAGCTTAGTCAATCTGGACAGACCGTTAGCATCTTTAGGCCGATGCAATTAATAAACACGCTCATTGAATCTTTAAAGTGGTTGCTAAAAATATTTTCCATTACAGTGACAAGTCTGCACGCGTGAAACTTGTAGCGATTCAGGAAACTTTTTTGTGATGATACTTGTTTTTACGGGGAAATAGGTGAAAACGTGTGAAATCCCGAGACGTTTCACGGAAACAGCCAGTAACGTTTCGGAATTTTTTTACAGTGTAGCTTATCCGACTTCCTTTTTTCTAGGCATGTTAAAATTTTGAAATGTGAATAAATATTATACATTTAGCATATTGCAATAAAACCATAAAAAATAACTTAAATAGAATGAATACGAAATGGAAATATGTATGTGTTATTACATAGTTATAAAAGTCATTATTCTACTTAAACATCCTTACTTTGTTTGCGCAGGGTTTTTAATTTTCTTTTGTTATTATTGCATTAACAGGCTAGTTATAAGTAAATTTAATTCTAAGTGTAGTTGTATAATTCACACTGTTAATATAAAACTGCCGTGGGAGCAGTCAGCAAAGAATTAATGATGTCTCATTGTTCTTGTCTCATTGTTTCCAAATTGCGAATTATAAACTCAATAGTTGCCATTCTCAGACAAAAAAAAAAAATAAATAAATAAATAAAATAAACAACATTATTCTACAGCTAAAAGAAAAGCTAGTTAATAGGCTAATGTAAGATTAATAATATCATTATGTAAAGTTTATGTTACAGTTTAGAAACAATGCGACAAATACTAGAGATATTTAACTGCGTTGGGCTCAAACTGTGATGATAGATATTTTTTTTTACATAATACTAGAAATAAAGCATTTTCCTTTAATCTTTGTCACTGTACGACAACTTGAAGTCATAAAAATTTCAAAAATTTTACTAGGCTGGAAATATGCACACAAAAATAAATTGCTGTTGTCTCAAGTTCTCCTTGTCTCACTATACTCACTTATACACTCAATAAGGGGTCATTTGAGTGCTTTTTGGGTTGCATGTTAATCACTTTATCAATGTCAAAAACCCGGAATTTCAATGCTGTCAAAATAAATCAACAATTAAACAAAATCTAAAGCATTTTTAACTTGAAAAGTAACAAGGAATTTGTATGCTTCCCACCAAAATATTTAAATAAAAACTAGTGTTACTGAATTTCTTATTTAGAAGTTATTCTAAGAATTTAAACGTAACCTAACTTGAGGAAAATGGTTGTTTTGTGTGGTTTATAGCAGTCTAACTGCTTGTTCTCCCCTCAATTATTGAAGCACATGAATGGTATTATTAAAATGACTGGGCACTTTCGTGGTATAAAGAAATCTATTAATTTCAAGTTAACTCATTAAAGTTAATACGTTTATTCATTTTATTTTGGCTGAAAAGCCGAAATTTCAATTTTAATGACATCACCATAATGACGCCAATTTAAAACACACGATGCAAATACAATAAATCAGAAAAACATCAAAGATGTGTTTTAAAGTTAAATAGCTAACCAGGTTTGACGCTTGAAAGTCTTCCTAGAAGGGCATAAAATGAAAACAAAGTATTACTTTTTAAAAAAAAGCAAAGTGAAACACATGTCTAACTAGGTCTAAAGTAATTTGTCAGTGCCAGAGCAATACCCTCTCATCGCACATTTTTACCCGTGGTAGAAAATTAGAAGGTTATTTGGTTGTCCTGTATATTTACAAGTAATTTAGGTTATGTGTATATTGCCGTGCTAAGCGGTAAAGTCGTATCTAAATCTGAGTTCAAAATGAGAAATTACCGTTTAATTGTGTGTCTCTATGCATTTAATACAGATGCAATTTTTGCAGAATTTAAAAAAAAAAAAATCCCATTCACAAATGACCATAAAACTTTGTATTTAGGCAAAATATGTGACAATGAATCACTTGGTGATTGTAAGTCAATCTTGATAAAAAGTGCAGCTACGATTTTTGTGCTTAGCACTCAGTATAGTGATTTTTTTCAAGTCCTCGGCATAGTTTAGGTGGATTTAAACATTTACCACATACTACTACCAGATGATTATCCTCTATTACGTCAACAAACGTTTTTCGAGAAAAATTGAAAAGAAAACTGAAACATGGTAACATATGCTCATGTATTCTTATCAGTGATTTCGGCACACATCTTCGGCTTGCAATTTTTCGAGAGATCTTCAAAATGCCGTCAAATGTTCAGCCATTTATGACATTACTTCCATGATTTTACCTACCAATGTAAGTTTCAGTTTTACCTTTTATTGGCCAAAAGTAGTACATAACTTTCATATTACTGCACTTTAAAAACGATTATTTTATTGTACTAAATGTGTTTTGAATAACTCGTTTCTAAAGAAATATAGGGTTCGATATTGAATTAAAAGTAAATCAAACACCAATACGTAAACTGCATAAAATCTAAACGAAGGAAAAAATGAACGTTTTCTCTAGGAATTAATATAATGAAAAATCTTCTTATTATTTAAAACGAATTGTTGATATTTTAAATCTGAACAAGTCATAATAACCCAATATCGCAAATTTGAAAGCATTTTTAGTTTAATTCAAGTATTATTCATCAAAAGTATAAATGTAAGATAAAATAAAGATAATAAAATTTTGTTGCTTACAAAACCTAGCAGAAACCTTAGAAAAGATTTAAAAGAGGAATAAAGTTTTCTTTTCTAGCTTAAAACGCAACAATATGGGCTATATTTTCCCGAAATTCAGCATTTTAGAAAGAATGTTGCAATATCGATTTTTAGGTAGGATACAATATTTTAATATTTACTGAACGTAATTTCTTAAAAACTGGGAAAATAAAGACACACAACATTTATTTTGCAGTCAACATATTTGAATTTAACTTATTTACAATAAAACAAAAATGAAATCTCTATAAAATATTTTTTTTAAATTCAAATGTTAACCAAAAAAAAAAAAGCTCACACACAAAGAGACTAAAAGACGTAACCATGGCAACTAAAGGAAACGCTATTTTATGTGCAACAATAAATTCCATTCATCTCTGATTTTTGATTTTATTCTCTAGCTTAACGATGTAGAACCACTTGGCTTGCTTAAGGTATTCTTCGAATTTCGGTTTTCTAAAAACAATTTTTGCAGCTTTTTAATGCTCGTAAAAATTTCAAACTTCTTTTCATGCATAAAATTCCAAGCTTTTAACTGACTTAAATCTTTAAAAAATGCATGAAATATATGTTGCTCATTTTATCAAACTTAAGTGAAAAATAAACTTAAAATTAAAACAGAAAAATAACAAAATCGAATTTCTTAAATACACCTCAAGGTACGCACCCCGGGCTACGAACTAATATTGTGTCAAATTTCATGAAAATCGACAGAGCCTTATGCATGTCACAAACATCTGCCCAACTATACATGTAAACTTTCTGCTTTATGACTAGTATCAATTGGAAAAAACCGAGAAGTTTACAAATGCTGCCAGCATTTTTTTTGTGTAGTAGGATTTGAATGAATCGCCGGACCCTTCTTAGTTGAATATTGCGTTTATTTTATCTTGTAGTCGATACTAGCCTTTTTTTTCTTATCCCACTACCTTCATTCTTCTACGTAAGAGTTTTATCGGGGATGTTGAGAAATGAAACGTTCCCTGCTTACGATTTATCAAATTAGCCAGGTGATAAACTGACATCCCTGCCCTCTTTCTCGGAACTTCCTTCAAGGAAAGTCTTCAAGTAAAGGCTTGATATCTTGCTCTAAAGTTATATTCGTATTATAAGTGTTACTAGTTTATCTCCTGTTTTACACTCATGTGATTAATTCTTTGGCCTAGATTAATTCAGATTTTTTTCTTTAATATTATTAGCGATGGATGCTGTATTTTGTCTGGCTTTGGAATAGTTTTTCAGTGGTCTTTTTTAGAATTTTATTCTTTGTTTTGCCACTTTATATATCCCTTCTATTTTAGAGCAAACAAGTATAAAATGGGAGTAGAAATGCTTGTTGTTAGATTATATAGTGATTTGTAATGTTGAAATTATTTTTTAAATTTTTATTCACTTGTTGTCAACTTGTTGAAATAAGTTTTCATATTTTTTTTTAGCTGAGATTAAAAAAATAATGTTCAAGTGATTAATAAAACACCAAGTACACGTATTAAGCCAACAAATACGCAAAATGTATTTCAATGTTTCATTTACTTAAACAAGTGTCATTTACCCTTAGAATTACATTTAAATTGAATAAAATTAAATAATTAGCAGTTGCCATTGCTATATAAGATATTAACAGGTAGATTTCAATGCAGAACATCTACTGATAATCCACACCTTTTCAATTATAAAATAGTCAGATGTCTAAAACTAAACTTAGCTTTAAACTTATCAATGGCTATACCACGATACTTAACAGGTGATACACTGATTAAAAATGTTCATTATTACTTCGAGTTTAATGTTAATGTTTGTATCAACAGATGGTTGGAAAACTGAGAGAGGTATTGTTGTTAAGTACTGTGAGAGAAGTGTCATGCATGGAGGATGTTACTTGATGGGAGTAAAAAATAAGAAAATGAAATGTGTGGCAACTGCTTAAAAGATATAATTAAAATAATACAGAATATCCAGATAATGCTGGGGGAGGAGAGACAACTGGAAAAAGAGAAAGAAAAATAGAAATAAAGAGATAGAGTGAGAGCAAGAGAAAGGGATAGAAAGAGAGAGAGATAGAAAGGTAGAGATAGAAAGGGAGAAAAAGGAATGGAAAGCGAAATAGAGAAAACGATAAAAACAAAGATAAAGAGATAAAAAAGAAAGGGAGTGAGGGTAAGAAAAAGAGAAAAAGTGAGAGTGATTGTGTGTGAGAGAGAGAAAGCGATATAAATATATATAGAGAGAGAGAAGAAAAAGAGGCAGATATAGAGAGAAAGACAGAAAGAGAGAGAGAGAATTATTGTGAGAAAGAGAGAAAGATTTGGAAATTTATATGGAGAGAGAGAGAAAAAGAGAAAAATATGCAGAGAGAAAGACAGAAAAGGAGAAAGAGAAATACTCGTAGATTGTGATAAAGAGAGAAATATATGAAAATTTATATGGAGAGAAGAGAGAGAAAAAAGAGAAACAGGGATATAGAGAGAAAGATAGAAAGAAATAGAGAGATAGAAAATGAGATGGAGGGATATGTATACAGCTAATAATGCAAATTTAAAGTTGCTTAACGAGGAAGTAGGCTCATTTTTTCTGGATAATGTTTTACTTTTTCCCTGTACTGATACACGCTCTTGACATGACATCATTGATATAATATTTGGTTTGTATTATAACAAACATAGAAACAATAACGACAGGTATAGCACAAGCATAAGAACCTCAAACGCTAAAGTTTAGAGAAATTGACAGTAAATCAAATCCCTAGAAACGAAAATTTAATTATTGTTGGAATTTGATTTTAAAAAGACTTTTTGTGTTTTTTATTAGATAAGATAGATTTTTTATTATGTTTCCATGTTTCTAATTTAAAAAAAATTCTTCGTTTTTATCAATTAAAAAAGGAATGACAGTCTATTAGATTAGTTTGCGGTATTTTAGAAAGTTTTTTTACAAGTTACGATGCCTTTTTTTTGACATAATGTTGACTGAATGTTGAGTCAAATCTCCAGTGTTTTATTTATACCCTTATTTTGGTAAATGCTATTCAATCTGCTATGTATTTAATCAAATTAAAAATTTAACTATAGTGAGACCTTCAAACAAAACTTTTTCTTCGCGTTTTATTTATAAATTCAAAAGCAAACTCGAAGAAAATAACCAATAAAATACTCCATGCAAATAAAATATTGAAAAAAAAAAGGGAAATAATTGCTCTGCTGGTTGTGTATATTGGTAAATTTCAAAAATTAAGTGCCAATTAGAAGTAGCATAAAAAGCGAAAATAATATAATTAAATGATCAAAGTTCTTAAAGAAGTATTTTTAAATATCGTCCTGACTATGCGAATGCAAATTGCGGTCGTTAAAATAATTACTCATGATACTTTAAAATAATGTTAAATTAGTTGTTATGCAATAGTTTGCTTTTCTTATAACATTATTCTTCTAAAAGCTTCAGAAATTTCTTTTCTTGTAATGGATGATTTATGAAGGCTGTTTTATTTTTATGCCTCATAGCTAATCTTGAATCAAGATTTTATTTTTGTTCACGAGGGGCGTAAAAAATGGATAAAATCCCACTCATTATAGGGATCGAAGAAACGTCGAAAGAGAAACTCTTGGGTAAACAAATTTTTGTCAAAGTTCAAAAGGTAGATTTTTTCTCTCTTTTTTTATGTGAATAAATCCGGCTAGATGAATATAAGTAGTGGTTTAAAGAGCTCTTGCATTTTGGAAGTAAGAAAATTTAATGTATACCTTGAAGAAAGTGTTTGCATGAAAACGTTTTGTTTTTAACTTTTAAATATTTGAACTGTTTATCTTTCTTTTTAATTGCCTCCCATTAAAACACTGCTTCAAATTTGAGAAAGTAAAAATATTGTTTTTCTTGTAAAAAATGTGCTTCTTGTTTTACTCAATGAGCAAAAATGGCTTGTTTTATACTCAACTATTTGGCAAATATTTTTATTTCGTTTGTTTCAAATTTAAAGCAAAATACTATTTATTTTCCGGTTCTTTTCTTTTTTTTCGGAGATAAGGAAGAGCGATTTAACGATATGAAGAGTAACAGGGTCTGCTGTATCTTTTTTATCAACATATGAGGCAGTGAGAAGCAAATGGATGTAAGTGGAGATTTTCAAGTTTTGAGAAAAACGCGTATAAAGATAACGTCCTAGATAGGCTTTTATTGAAATTATTTTCTAAATCATGCTGTACAGAAGCATCTACCAGGGCTACTAGTACTTTCTCTTGCCCCAAGACAGAGGAGAGGTTAACCTACCATTTCTGAAGGTAATCTCCAAATTTTTAATTTTGGCACTTACATCCGTTTGCTTATCACTGCCTCATATATTGTTATTGCTTCATGTAATAACAGATTAAATAAAATCAACATAAAAAAATAACCAAAAATAATAGAGTAAAAAGCACGTGACTTAAAAGTACATTGCAATCCATATCAATGATTGAATTTTTTTGCGCATTTAGAAGAAAAATCCTGCAAGGTAAAGGGCTTTCTTGTAAACTGTAGATACTGTACCAACTAAACGTGCAACACGATTGAAATGATTTGAGAATCCAAAAATTCAACCGTTAATTTCTACTTCTTAATCAAAATTTTTAAATACATTGAACTCTAGATTGTAAAATTTTACGCAAATACAATCAACATATCTGGTGTGTATTGTGTTATAATTCTACTTATTTGCACAGGAAAAACAGTAACATAAAACTAATGAGAAAATTAAAGAAAATGAAACAAATAAATTACACTGTAAAAAAATTCCGAAACGTTACTGGCTATTTCCGTGGAACGTCTCGGGATTTCACACGTTTTCACCTATTTCCCCGTAAAAACAAGTATTATCACAAAAAAGTTTTCCTGAATCGCTACAAGTTGCACGCGTGCAGACTTGTCACTGTTGTGGAAAATATTTTTAGCAACCAGTTTAAAGATTCAATGAGCGTGTTTATTAAGTGTATCGGCCTAAATTTGCTTACGGTCTGTCCAGACTGACTGAGTTCCCAATGAGAGCGAAAATGTCAATGGATAGCTACAGTTTTGCAAGGCGGGAATTGCAGGCAAAAGATATGCTTGGTTCCTTCTTGCACAGCTTTAGCCGTGGTCGCTCTGATATATATGGAGCCTTCTTGGTAAAGTAGGAAGGTTCTAATCAATTATACTGAACCTACTTAATTTGTCTAGAAGGTTCTAGAGACATGACTGGCTTTAACAGGGCAGATTTCGCACGTCTTCTTAAAGTTTCAAGGTTAATTTC
The DNA here is from genome assembly GCF_026930045.1 of Uloborus diversus. NCBI lineage: Eukaryota > Metazoa > Arthropoda > Arachnida > Araneae > Uloboridae > Uloborus > Uloborus diversus. The sequence continues at coordinate 13,942,108 of NC_072733.1, read as the reverse complement.
AGAAAGGTTACTGACTTTTAGCAGAAAGCGTTACTGGTTTTTCCAAGATATGTTACTGGAAGAAATGGGGCACATCAGCTGCCCATTATTTTTCAGGAACGTTTCTGAATCGTTTTTACAGTGTAGTGGATATTTCTTTTTTTTATATTAAATTAAAAATAAATTAAAGTAAGAAATTATTCGATTAAAATTTGGAAGTTTTTTTTTTCTTTTTTGTCGGGCTAGGAATATTTCCTCCCGTTCTCTCTTGCGTTAGTGGGGTTCTTTTGGCTACAGTTACAGCAACCAACTATTATTTTCCATATTTAGTTCAGATTAAAATAAACGGTTCCGTTAATCTCACTCAAGAAAATTTAAATATAGGGTGAATGAAAGGTACGGGATCATACATAATTACTTTCATGTTTTTATCAGCTAAAATATACTTAAAATATATGTAAAAACTAAACTTTTCATCTTTTGAACGTAAAAATTTCTTGCTGTTGCAATAAGTCCCAGTTGCAAAGCGAAGCAAATCTAGTGTGTTGCCAAAACGAAAATGTAAACCTCTGAAACCTAGCGTTATTAAATATGTAAATAAAAATGAAGTTTTTTTAATTTTTTTATTTTTTCGACACATTGTATTTTTTCACTTTTCTTACTTTCGATTAAAAACATATTAACTCTCTTAACATTTACGCTTTCCATTTATTAGGTTATTATTTGAAACGATTATTTCGTTTCAATCATTAAGCTATTTGTAAGCTAGATATACTTATGATTGTAATAATTTTGTAATTCAGGCATAAGTTTACTATCTAACTCGAAATAACACTTCAATCATTTTGTAAAATTCTTCTTTCAAAACAACGTTTTTACAATTTTATTTTGTTGCTTATTACGCCAGAATAACAGCTTATTCATTTTAGAAACAACTTGACTCACATACCCATCGGAATTTTTTAAAAAGATTTTCTATTCATGAAATAAATTGCATCAACTAAGGTATTGAAATCCTTATTTGATAGCATACGCGTTAGTGATAGTATTACACGAAATAATATTTTGTTACGCAGCATTAGTAACAAAAATAGGAAAGATCAAAATGTAAAATTTTGTACCAACTGTGTACCCTGTATCTCATATTTATTATATAACTCAGATGTTTACTATTCAAGTATACTGTAATATTTCCATCCATTAATAAAAATTGGTTCGTAAATATGGTTTTTGCTTAAAAAATTTTTTTTACTGTAAAATGATACTGAATGCTTGTAGAGACTGGTGTCATTTTGTAACTTTTTTCAAGAAGTGCAATTTTTTTTTTAACCTTAGCTATAGTGAATGGAAAAAATCTGCTTCTATATTGCCGTAAGAAGGTTAAGCGCATTATCTGCAGAAATAATGTTTTCTGAGATATTTGAGAAAACGCGTTTTGAATTTCATACTCAGTATGGGAATGTTGAAATTAGACTTCTTTTCGCGTTTTAATTTTTACGGAAACCAAATAAGCAAGCTTGCACAATAAAGCTAAAATATTGTGGATGATAAAAATTCAAAAAGTAAAAATTAAAAATTTACAGGTACTTCTCTGTACATTATATTATAAAAAGTATACTACTGTGTAATTGCACTAACTTTTTCCTTTTTATGAATTTACGATCAACTTGTTAATTCATTGCAACCCCCAACAGTTAATTTTAATAAATAATTTTGAGAGAAGGTAAAAACTTGAATCTTTAATCCACTTAGCTAAATAGAAATTCAAAAATAAGCGAAAAAAATGGAGCTTCACTGATAGTGTACCAGTCCTCCGATTCAGGATTTTTTTTTTAAATTAAAGAATGGGATATTAAGGCTTATCTTTGAATTTTAAAAATAACAAACTTTGGAGCTTATTACAGACATAGAACAATTTTATTTCACGAAAAATAAACAAATAAAACATGGGAAAATCATTGAAAGTGTTAAAAAAAATTACTTAGACATAAAAATAACGTGTGCAGATCTGAAAAAACTGGGCAGTTCTTTGTTTGCTAAAACAATCATGATATACATTATTTTTCAATGGTGTATATTTGTGGGGATGCCATTCTTTTTTTTTAAATTCATTAAACCAAAAGTAAGACATCATTTTAAAGTAGGCGAACACCCTAATTTTCGAGAAAAAAAATCGATTTTGAGATTTTGAGAAATTTAAAGATGCTCTTCTTTCTAAATCCGCATTTTTTTTAATTGATGAATTAATTAGAAAACTAGAAGAAATTTACTAAACTCAAATGCACTGCTTATAACTGAAGTTTACTTTTTCTTTCTTAAATTTTCTCATAGCCACGTTTTCAAAGTTTTTATTTACGCCTACAGCTCTAGCGAAAAATGTATTACCTGTAAAGATTTAAACTTAACAAAAATGGTAATTGAAAATATTACTATGATATAAACCTCAAAAAGTTCATGAACGTGTAATATGTGGTTTTGAATTAATGATCAATTAAATTTAGAGGCAAAACTCACGTTTTTCGGGGGAATATTTTAAATATTTACCCATAAAACCTGTTTTTAGTTAAGTAATTATAAATTGGAGGGTTATATTAATCTCTGGTATCTAACAAAAAGATAGACATCAAAAGTTTTAAAAATTGTAAAAAAGATAATGCTCTGGAAGTGTTAAGGTAATTGTTGCTTTTGGCTAAAAAATATGGCTTTTTTACAAAAAGAAAGAAAAACCTGTAGGATCTTTTTTTTTCAACAAATAAGTTGTCAAAATATATGTCATATTTAATAATCGAATGAAGTTTTAGAAGGGTGCAGTGAGTATTGAAGAAAAAAATATTTAGGGCGTTTGCCTACGTTAAAGATTGTTTTTCACTTCTTTAGGCGACACATAATCACAATTCACATATAATGGCGGTTTTTTGAATATATATATATATATATATATATATATATATATATATATATATATATATATATATATATAAATATATATATATATATATATATATATATATATATATATTTTTTTTTGACATTGTTTTAATACATAACATCCCAAGAAAGAAGCCGTATTGGTTTAGACGGATAGACCGTCATGTTAATGATGCTTAGATCGTATGTTCCATCCTCCCACTAATCAGATGAATTCGTTTTTACTTTTTCTTTCTCAGGTGAATTCTGATGTAACCGTCTATTAATATAAGATCTAACTTTAATGCAGGTTTCTGAACTACAGTTTTGTTGTTGCATTAAAATTAAAGGAGAAAACATTTAACATGGTTGATTGCAGTATTATATAAATTATTTATCATAGGTGTTTTTTTTCCTTGAGAACGCCATAGTTTTTTTGTAAAGCATTGCTTTGATGTAAAGCGCCCCACTCGCAAAGGCTTTAGCTCAGTGTGTTAGAGCGTCGTGATGAAAACGCGAAGATCGTAGGCATGGAATTTGTCAATTTTTCGTAATCAAAATACCTTCAAAATCTTAATCAAAATTTCCAAGAATAAATAATTTAAACTTATTTCAGGATTATGAAAACCAGTTGTCTTTTGCGTTAAAATCAGAAAATAATCATTTGTTTTAGCATGGTGAATCTCAGTATCTGGAACAATATATCTTTTGGGTGTTTTTTGTGTAGGAACTTTCTTAATACTTCATAGAAATAAAAAAGTAAGGAATCAGTTTATTAATATTTTAAACACGCTCGGCGATAAATAAAAAACAATTCACACTGTGACTGTTTTTGTAAAGTTACCGTTTAAAAATTCGGATTTTTGAATTACCGCAGCCAAGCCTTTGAATTACCGCTGGTTGAAAATGAATTACCGCTGGTTGAAAATAATATTTCTTTAGCGTGATTTTTTTTTTTTTTTTTTTTTTTTGCGAGTCCTTCCGCATTACCTTGTAAAACTACAAAAGAAGGCTTCTTTTTAAAGTTTTTCATCACCGCTATCGGTGAAAAATAAAGAACTCACAACTTGTTTAAAAAAAAAAAAAAAACCTCAATTAGTCGAATTTTTGAATTACCACTGTCTAGCGCGAATGCTTAGTAGGAGTTAGTTATTTTAAGCTAATAATATAAATTTGAATACTGTAAAAATATACATAGAAAATCGATGCATGTATATAACAGCTGAACTTGTTTATGTCTAGTAAAAGCCTTTTCTTTCGTTTACTTGTATTAATTTATGCATACCTTATAAAACTCAAACAATCTATTGTAGGTCCAATAAGATAAAGAAATCTCCTTAGCCTTATGATTTAAAGTTTTTACAATAGATCAGACTGAGTACTTTTCGCGCGTAATAGCCTGACATGCTCAATCATAACGTAAAATATATCTGCAAAAGTAGTATCAAAGTTTAAGGATCCATCTGTAGAAAGAATGTTAGCAACTTTACCCTCCTGCGACGATTGAGAGTATCCAAGTGTACCGGCAGCATAGATAAGAAAACTAGCATTTTTCTTTTGCAATACATAGAACTACAAGGATATGGAAAGAATATCTTACCCTAGAGTAATACATAAAAGTTTGTTTTCCCCGTTGAAATTGCTCGAAGTTATGTTTTCTTCCTTAGTGAATGTTAAGAATTTTAGCTTTGGCCACATACATGTATTTTTATGGTGAACCATTTCCCAGTAGTGTAGTTTTATGCTACTCGTTGTAAGTCCGACTTTTACTTTTGGAATAATCTCTTTTGTTTCGATTGATTGGTGGAAGTTACTGAAATTTTCAGCCACTTCGAGAAATGTCAAAAAATACTCGGTTAAATATTAATTTTTCATTTCTATGCTTTAGCGGTATCGACCACATTTTAAAAACTTCTGGCCGGTATATTACTAACTTTTTCCAACATTTTTTTTGTTTTATGAAATATATCGCACGCACAACGATACAGCTTTTCCTTAAATCATGTTAAAAACTGTTAATTTCGAATCAAGTTCTTCAAACGATGTAAACCAATCTACACTGTAAAAAAATTCCGAAACGTTACTGGTTATCTCCGTGGAACGTTTCGGGATTTCAGAGGTTTTCACCTATTTCCCCGCAAAATCAAGTATCTTCGCAAAAAAGTTTCCTGAATTGCTAAAAGATGCACAAATGCAGGCATTTCACTGGTGTGAAAGATATTTTTTTACCAGTTAAAAGAATGACTGAGCATGTTTATAAGGTGTATCGGCTTCAATTTGAAGAAATATGGTTGGTTCTTGCTTGCAATTATTCGTGCAGCTTTGGCCATGGTCGCGGTAATGCTTCTGGACCTTTCTTGGTAAACCAGGAAGGCTCTAATAACATACATAAAACTTGTTTCATTTTTCTAGAAGGTTCACGTCTGGTTTTAACAGGGGAGATTTCACACTATTTCAGAAAGGTTACTGACTTTTATCGGAAAACGTTCCTGGTTTTTGTAAGAACTGGTTGAAATTGGGCACATCAGCTGCCTATTATTTTCCAGGAACGTTTCTGAATCGTTTTTACAGTGTAGCTACCTGTGCATAGTTTTAGGAATATTCTTACAGCCTTACGGTCTCAGCACTATTATTATTTTTTTTAATTTTAAGAGGAACTTCTTTTAAGAATAACATTGTTCACATGCAGTGGAGATGTTGTTTTTGTTGTCTTGTGCCAGCTAAGTTAGCAATTTGCTTCACTTTTCCTAGTGTAACATAATTTGGTGTGAAATTCGTCTTCCATAGTACACACATGCCACAAGAACCCGTTTATAGTCCAGGCAAGCATTCACAGCATAACAACACATTCACACAAGGAAATGGCAAGGACGAAATAGAGAAACTACAACCTTGCCGGAGCCGGGATTTGAATCCAGAACCTTCCCGTACGCAGTCAGACTTCTCTGACTGCTAGACAAGACGCTCAGCATGCAATGGAAACAGCGAATTGAAGTGACGCCATAAATTGAAATAATTTCTCGATAAGAAAAACTATTTTTGTTTATTGTTTTTATAGTTTAATTTAATTTACCAGATTGGGGTTTCGTGATTCTAAGACTGAAGCTTCGCTTCGAATGCCGGTGATCGTGCGTTTTGACTCCCACCAGAGCCCTGGAAGTTTTTTCCTCTCATTGTGTTGTAAATCTTTCTTGTGTTAACCTGTGTGTTAATAAACAAGTCCAACGTCTATAGGCAATGGCACCGAATACCTTCAAAGTGGTTATTAACTATAACACGACTACAACAGCAGCAACAACTATCCAGCTTTTAAATCTTTTATTTCCGAAAAAGGTGTTAAACGTGTTTCCTACCTCCACTACGTTTTCTTTTTAAATAGTTTTTTTGGAACTTTTAATGAAAACATTTTGACCACTCCCTATTACTTTTGGAGATTTAAATCACTTTGAATAAAAAATATGTAACTCCTTTATTGGTTTAAATGCAACATACTAACAGTCCAGTTACCACAGAACAAAACTTCATGAACTCATTTGTCTGCAATAGTGAATAACAGAGATGGTGGAAGATGTCATCTTTTTGATGCTGAGACTGCCAACGTACTCGTAGCTAAAGTAAATACGGCAAACCAGTGAGAATCCACACAAATTGTACGGTTAAACTCGTCAATTGCATTTTAAAGAGTTTGTATTTTTTTTTCTCAAATTTTATTGCAGTCAGTTATGACCTTACACTGCAGTTAACTAAAATATTGTCATAACACTGTAAATTACTTCTGTATTGTTTTTGCTTTCTGTTTCCTGTATTGTTTGCTTTTCCTTGCTTTCTATGATCCTCTTTTACATTATAATTGCAATTCAAGAATTTAATAAAAAAACAGCTTGCATTTCCTTAAATTTGTAAGCGTTGTTCTTATAACGGGTACTGGGGTAAATACTACACTAGAATTGACAAATGTCAAAATCTAGGAAAGAACAAAAATCGGTATCATTAAATATCTAATTAGGTTTTTATTGGTATAGATCATTCATCCTATTAAAATCTGTTAGCATCCTCTGTCTGTCCATCTGAAGATAGATCTCGAGAATCGCTACGAGTCGAGAGTCGAATGAGATACCGATAATTCAAAAAATTCCAAGGAAAACAATAGGACCAATCTCGTAACTGTACGACTTCAATTAGCGGAGACATTAATTAAAACGTTAATTAACAATAAGTAATTCAGGAATTTTTATTTATTTCCTGTTGTCACTTTGAATATGGGTTAGCAAATAAAATTCTAATAATTGCTTTAAAAGGGAATTTTTGGTTGCTGTCCAAATCTTTAAACAACGTATCTAGAATTTTATTTTAAATTACTTTTCTTTCTCTTTCATTCTGATATATAAATCCTAAAACTAATCTTTAAAGCATCTTATTCGTTTAGAAATTTATTGTAAATTAGAGTTTCTCGTTTCTCTTTTATTCTCTCTTACATCTTCTATCTTCTTTCTGATGAGCCATTTAGCTCATATATTGATAAAGGACTGCGTACTTATATGCGCCTAGCCTCTCTTTGATTCTAAACAATGCTTTTTATTTCTTTCTGTTGCCATTTTACATTTCTGTTAATAAATAACATTTTAACAATTGTTTCAGTTTAACTGACGTCATCAAAACAACCAACCGGGTTAATCGCTTGCTCTATTCGGACATAACCTTTATTTATCGTCTGCCCTTTTTTTTTTGTTTTTTACAGTCAACGTTCTAAACTCTTTTTAGCATATGAAAGTTATTGTAATGTAAGCTTATCATTACCAGCCTCATATTTCGGTAAATTTAAGATGTGCGACTAATTATGTTTATTTTGTTGACTTTTCCCTTCACATGGGTGAGTTTTCGAGTTATAATAACTCTCTTTTTCCTTCCTGTTTAATTAAAAGAACACGTTAAATTAAGATTGTTTGGATTTCTTTAAAGGAAACAGAGTTGAAAAAAAAATGCTTTCAATGATTTTAACTAAAGTTTAATTGGAATCGGATGACTTGGTATTAAATTAATGCTTAATGGCATTTGTAAGGTCTTGATACTTTAGTTTCACGTAATCAAACTTAACGCGTTTTAAACTAATGTCAGAGTACTACAAAAACCAAAAACATCAACTGGACATCTCTTTCATTTTTTTAGGTAGTCCGTGCAACGCCAGGCACGCAGCTGGTTTTACATTAACTGCTGCTTATAACGTGAAGCCCAGTGGTTTTGCGGTAGAGCTTTGCGTGACCGCAGCTGCAGACCCGCGTTCGATTCCCATTTTGATACTGTCAACTCAGCTACTGTGAGTTGGTAAAATGAGTTCCCAACACTGTAAAAAAATTCCGAAACGTTACTGGTTATTTCCGTGGAACGTCTCGGGATTTCGCACGTTTTCACCTATTTCCCCGTGAAAACAAGTATCTTCGCAAAAACGTTTCCTGAATTGCTAAAAGATGCACGAATACAGACTTTTCACTGGTGTGAAAAATGTTTTTGCTACCAGTTTAAAGGTTGACTGAGCGTGTTTATTAAGTGTATCGGCTTCAGTTTAATGACGGCCCGTCTGGATTGACTAAGCTCCCAATGGGAGCAAATAAGTCACTGGATAGCTGCAGCTTTGCGAGGCAGGAATTGCAGGCTGTTTGGTTCTTGCTTGCAATTTCTCGCGTAGCTTTGGCCATGGTTGCGCTAATGCTTCTGGAGCTTTCTTAGTAAACCAGTAAAGTTCTAATCAAATAGATTAAACTTATTCAATTTTTGAAGAAGGTTCACGACTGGCTTTAACAGGGGAGATTTCCTAGTGTTTCAGGAAGGTTACTCACTTTTATCGCAAAACGTTCCTAGTTTTTGTAAGATATGTTACTGGTTGAGATTGGGCATATCAGCTGCCTATTGCTTTCCAGGAACGTTTCTGAATCGTATTTACAGTGAAGTGTTCTAGGGAACTAAATATTTGGTGTCCCGCGTTCGGCTGTCCTTCTAGCCGGAACATACTCCTTTGCACCCCAGAGCTTTTGGTTACTAAAACTGAAATGGGCACCGTAGGTTCTGACCTCCGTGGGTTGTTGCGCTACTGAGTTTAGTTAAAATATGAAAAAACGCATACGCAGATTGTTGTTTTCATAATTATTATTTCTTACATTGTTTACACAAAAAAAAAAAAAAAAAAAAAAACGAAGAGGAAATGAGGGAAAATCCAATGATTTATTTGTTGATGTTAAAATATAAAACCAAACTTCTATTGTTTATGTTACAATAGTTAAAAGGTAATAACTGTAGTCCATTGGTCTGTCCATGAATGCTCACCTGAAAGTCATTTGGAGTTATTTTAATATATAACATATTTTGAAAGCTGTAGTTTTAGGTTACAATAAAGAATTACAAATTTTAGTATGACTGTATATACCTTTTTATTTATTGAACAATCTGTTTCCTTTTTTTAGGCTTTCAATTTTATAAATTATGTTTGAGAGTTGATACTAATATAAGGATGCCTCACTTGCCAAGTCGATTAACTGCATAAAACAAAAAGTCGAGAAAAAATATGAAGAAGATAGAGTTTTCCATAGGAGTGAATAGGCCCCCGTGTTACATTTTCTGCTATTACATGGTCAGAAATGTACTGAACCAAAACTTTATATTCACATGCTAAGCATTGATAAAGCACTATTAAAGCAGAAATGAGGATTTTTTTAAAGTGGAGTTAATCGATTTGGCAATTGAAGCATCCATATGATGATTGATTTTTCTCGTTCCGACTGGTGCCTCCGGGAAGTTTAGATTGATTTACAATGAAAACAGGTAGGTTGCAACTGTCATAGACATATTTGATATAATTTCTTATATGGCTGATCATAAAGACCTTTTACTCCCGGAAATAAGTCGTTTTTGATCGCATAGCATATAAGGAAAATTGTTGAGGATTGTGGGACAAAGAGAAATGGGGTAATATTTACTGTTTTTAGCGCCCCCAGTCTGATAATATTTTATGTTTGTAAAACACATGTAATCTATCGCAGTCAGGACAAAGTTACGATAAAAGCATATGATAATACTAGTAATTTTTAAAATTTATAGAGGTTTTTTTGTAATGCTTTATTCTAAGTAAAAAATAATTTTGTATTTAAAATATGATAAAGTTCTAGGTACTACTATTTAAAGTTTTTATTGTGGCCTACTTATAGTCGGTAAAGTATTTATTTTCTTAATATTAAGCTTTTACTTTTGCTTTAAATGTTGCCAAGTGCGGTGCGGGACAAAATGGATGACGCAAAAACTAATAGTTCATTTTATTCTCTTATTCAATCATTTATTACATCACTTACGTATTCATTTATTTATTAATTCATTTTTAATCCTTTACTTAATAATTAGCTTTTATTTTTTTCCTTTAATCACTTATTTTCTTATTATTTCACTGCTTTATCCAAGCATTTATATTTCGATTTATTAATTTCGTTTGTTCATTCTTTCATTATCCACTCATGAAATGAGTCATTCTTTTATTACTTCCTTTTACAAAAAAGGAAGTATTGTATTCGCGAAAAAATTTTCACTCAACATTCGGCTATAATTTCCATTTTGCTCACCCCCAAATTAATGTTGAGTTTTTTTTTTCACCCCGAACACATGCGGATAAATGCCTAAGAACGAAGAAACACTCGAAATATCCATTTTGACACTCCCCGAGTTAATTACAACGACTTTTCTCGTGACGTCCGTATGTACGTACACTGTAAAAAAATTCCGAAACGTTACTGGTTATCTCCGTGGAACGTTTCGGGATTTCAGAGGTTTTCACCTATTTCCCCGCAAAATCAAGTATCTTCGCAAAATGTTTCCTGAATTGCTAAAAGATGCACGAATGCAGACATTTCACTGGTGTGAAAGATATTTTTAGCTACCAGTTTAAAGAATGACTGAGCATGTTTATAAGGTGTATCGGCTTCAATTTGATCACGGCCCGTCCAGATTGACTGAACTCCCAATGGGAGCAAATAAGTCACTGGCTAGCTGCAGCCTTGCGAGGCAGGAATTGCAGTTATTCGCGCAGCTTTGGCCATGGTCGCGGCAATGCTTCTGGAGCTTTCTTGGTAAACCTATTTAATTTTTGTAGAAGGTTCACGACTGGCTTTAACAGGGGATATTTCCCAGCATTTCAGAAAGGTTACTCACTTGTATCGGAAAACGTTCCTGGTTGAAATTGGGCACATCAGCTACCTATTCCATGAACGTTTCTGAATCGTTTTTACAGTGTATGTATGTGGCATAACTCAAGAAAGGTGAAATTTGGTACGTAGACTCCTAGTGGAGTCTAGTTGTGCACCTTCCCTTTTGGTTGCATTCGGGTGTTTCTAAAGGGATCTTTTGCCCGTTTTTGGGGGTAAATCATTGTTAATTTCGATGGATACTCAAGTGGTGTTATAGTTTGGCGGACACTTGGCGATATATCGCCAGTATTTTGGTCGCCAAGTTTTGTCGCCAACTAGGCGACATATTTGGCATTTTTTTTTTTAAATCTGGTTTTAATTTGGCCACTGGTGATGATATTTAGAGAGTAAACTATTGAATCACATTAAAATTGGCAATAATGGAAAATGTCATTGAATTTGAGTAAAAGGAAGTCATGTGATGCACACATCAGCTCGTTTTTTCATTCGTTTCACCAAAACTATTCTTAATACTAAAATAGAAAATATTTAATAGAAAAATATCTTTTACTATTTCACTTTGCCCCATAACGTTTTAAAAAGAAAACTTTCCGCTTTTCTTTAAGGTACAAATTTACTGCAAGAAATAAATAATAATGTTTCAATGCATTTTTAAAATACAGTCCTTTCTTTGTGCACTGTCTTTTCAAAACAAATTTCCAATTTGTTCCTTTTCGAAAAGGTAAGTTATTTTAACTACTTCACATTGCTCCACCTTACCCTACCGTAAGTCATATGAGTTCTTTATGTTCCGAAAGTATGTATGGCGATAACTCCAGTTAACCGTGCATTAGTATATACTTATGATTGTGTACTTAAATCGTTCATTTCTTGGTTTGATAAGATACATTATTATATTATATTTCTATTCTAATGAGTACGGAAATTGTATGAATAGTGATAAATACGCCTTTTTCAATAAACTTTTTTTTTTAAATCTGTTTTAAAAACATTCAAAAAATGTTTTGCGACTCAAACATACATTTAATATTATACTGAAACGTGATTTTTCTAAAATGTGGATTTAATGAGTTTTAAAAGATTTTTGTTTCGCGAATAACTTACAGAACTTAATGGATGAAAAGATAGTCTAAAAAAATGTACATAATTTTGCTAAAACCTCTTTTCATTGAATGCTACAATACATACAGAATGCACCATATTAGTTTTTTGAACATGTAGGCCATACTTTCCGAGAAAAAGTACATCTAACTTTCAAATATCGCAATTTGAGCAAAAAACATTTGCACAGCTCAGAACTACACCATAATTTCATTTAAAATTAAATCTCACTATTCCAATTTGGGAAAAAAAATAAAGTAAATTGTTTTTGTAAAGTTACACTTTAAGTGAAATTAAAAATGCAATAAATATGTTTCAATACCCTGTAATAACGTATACCGTTACTATTACAACTTGCTAACGCTTTTTTTAAGCAAAATTTTCTCAAATATCTTATCACATAGGAGTTTTGAGCGCTGATTGTATTCCTCAAGCTATTCTCTTTCGTTATGAAACTTTCTGCTGGGCTAAAACTATAAATAAAACCTAGTTTCGTGGTGTCGTGATTGTACATTTTTCCTTTTTTCTTGTTTAAATTACTCCCGTTTTTGCTTTCAGTTTTTCTGAACTAAAAATTCAAAAAAGATTCTAAAAATATGGATTTAATAAGTATAAATTCAAACGCACTGTCAAGAACATGCGCTCCATTTTTTCTAGCTGCAGTTTCTTTCTCCGCTGTATCTGCAAAACACGTGTCTATTTCATAAACTTCATATACTTCTAATCGCAATCGAATCAGTATAATTTTTTTTTCATCTCCGTAACTGTAAATTATTTCATCAATGACAGAACATAGTCCATAGTAAAATGAAAAAAAAAAAAAATAGATAAATAAAGATAAATAAAAATGCTATATTTATAATACACACACAAATAACATTAAACTGATTGAGCAAATAGAGTCATTGTATATTAAATGTTATGTTAAATTAGGCTTACTAAAGGTTTTCTAGATTTTTGAAAGCTATCGAAAACTCAACTTTTATTTTTAAAAACTCGTGCCATTTTATTCTTCAAAACTGGTTAAAATGTATCTCCGAATAAGCAGCGAAACCAAAAAAGAGTACGAAAATAGAATTTAATAAACCATTTAATCGTTCAATTGAGTTATGTAGAACTATGCTTTGATTTTGACGATAAAAACTGTCACTTTTATCTGAAATACATTTTCAACCGAAATTAAATTTTTCTCCTTTAATTAACTGTCCTCAGTCCAAATACAATCAATAAAAGCAAGCGCGGAAAAAGAAAGAAGTTCTGAAAACAAATTTTGTCGTTCTTGGCTCCAATGCTTAGAATATGCACATCGAACTGGAGTGACATTGATTGTGCTTTTCATTCTAGTCTTTGCCGATAACGCTCCCAAAATAGCTGGTTTATGTTATCGGACATTTTCATCTAACAAAATATAAACAGTTTCATTTTATCAACTGCTGTTGAAAGTACACATAGAAGAACTTTAGGAAGGCTTATAACGATTGCTTTAGTAATTACTATCGGCGCTTTTATTTCTGGGTGGAAAAAAGGCTATAAAAAGAATCCTAAAGGAGAATTTATTTCTTTTCTGTGAATGAAATATATTTTTTCAATGAGCTATGACTTAAGCACTGATGGCTATGATCTCAGCAAATGCGATACTTTGATACAAGCTATAAACATTTTATGCTAAGAAATTGATGTGTAAAGAAATGATAATGGGTTATTTTAATCGCGATATATATAAGTGTAGGAAAAAATGTTTGCGTAAATGTTACATTAAAAGCATTATTACAATTGAGTCTGTTAGAAGCAAAGATATGCAAGTCGAAAAATTAAACATTTGGAGATAATCATTACCATTGTTAGTTTAACCTCCCTTCTGTCTTGGGGAAAGAGATAATACCAGCAGAGCTAGTAGGTTATGTTACACTGTAAAAAAATTCTGAAACGTTACTGGTTATTTCCGTGGAACGTCTCGGGATTTTACACGTTTTCACCTATTTCCCCTTAAAAACAAGTATCTTCAGAAAAAAGTTTCCTGAATCGCTACAGATTGCACGCGTGCAGACTTTTCATTCTTGTGGAAAATATTTTTAACAACCAGTTTAAACATTGAATGAGCGTGTTTATTAAGTGTATCGGCCTAGGGTTGCTTACGGCCTGTCCAATTTGACTAAGCTCCTAATGAGAGCGAAAAAGTCAATGAATAGCTACAGTTCTTTGCAAGGCAGGAATTGCAGGTAAGATATATGGTAGGTTCCTTCTTGCTCAGCTTTGGCCGTGGTCGCTCTAATTTTTATGGATCCTTCTTGGTAAATCAGGAAGATTCTAATCAATAACACTAAACCAACCTAATCCTTCGAGAAGGTTCTAGAGACATGACTAGCTTTAACAGGGGAGATTTTGCATTTCTTCAGAAAGTTTCAAGGTTAATTTCAGAAAGGTTTCTGACTTTTAGCGGGAAACGTTCCTGGTTTTTCAAGCTATGTTACTAGAAGAAATTGGGCATATCAGCTGCCTATTATTTTCCAAAAACGTTTCTGAATCGTTTTTACAGTGTATAAACATCCTTATTTTGCATTGTGTTTTGTATAGTTTAACATTCCTACCCCCCTCCCCATCTTATAACTAAATTTTTATACTCGTCCCTTTTTCTATTCATTGAAGTTATGTGGTATCTGATAAACTCCACTAATGAGGTAAAGTCGTCATTTTCATAAGGTTGAGAAAAAAAATCATTAATGAAATATGCGCATAAATACTTCAAAACAACTAGTACCCTTTTAATGCATTAGAAAGTATTATTTTTTTAACTCAAAAACCATCTTTAAATGTATTTTAATTTGACTTCAAAGATTAAAAGTGTGATATTGCCCCACATTTCCTAACAGAAGTGTTACGAAAATGCTTAATTTATGATTCTATAGAAACATTTAATAAGGCTATGTCCTTTTCGGACACTGTTTTAACTCTTATTTTGAATTAATACCTATTTAAACAGAGGAAAGTGAAAAGTACGACTTATACAAATACAGGGTACGAAGCCGCTTCAGAAATAAGAAACAAATGTGTTTATAAATGCTTTATATTTTTATGTATATATTTGGGGCAATGCAGCCCGAATAATATATTTTTTTTTTCGATTTCAGTAAACACTGTGAGACACATTCTCCTTACATACACATTCTCATAAAGATCCAGAAACTAATCATTCTCACAAAAAAGTATATTACTCAATCTTTGTTTTAGATATTCATTAAACGTTGTGAAATAAGTTTTTTAACAAATTAAATGTATAAAAATGTTGGTATGTTTGCTTATACATGTGTTATCGGCAAATCTGAAAGTGTTTTTTTTTTTTTTTTTAATTCTTCTCAGATAGTTCTGTTAGCTTATAATGTCTTATACACGATATGTAATTAAAAATACACAACTTAATCCAGTGTTACATCTTTAATTTAAAAACTGCCTGTGATGATAAAACTTATAAAAATAATATATCTCAAAAGCTCTTGTAAAGAAGTATATATTTTTTATGCAATAAATATACATCCAGCAAAATAAAGCTCAAACAGAAAAAGAAACGATTCACATCCAAAAGGTCAAAAGCTGTTCTTATATTACCTATTATTTAGAGAAAAATCCTATTTTTGTAGAAAAACAGGATTTAATTGAAAAGCGTGGATTCCCAAAGACATATTACGAGAAATAACTATTTCATTTATATGGGAGTCTGCAATTTTCGTTCTTTATATTATTTAGATAATCTTCTTTTGCTCGCGGCGTTTATTCTCCGCGTCTAATTAGATAGAGCTGAACTTCGTTTTAGACCAGCGTGGGCTTGTAACAATTCGCGTGGAAATTAAAGATGTCTTCCACAACTTGCATATTTTTAATTTGGATCTAAACTTTTAACTGTAAAAAAAATCCGAAACGTTACTGGTTATTTCCGTGAAACGTATCGGGATTTCACACGTTTTCACCTATTTCCCCGTAAAAAACGAGTATCTTCACAAAAAAGTTTTCTGAATCGCTACAAGTTGCACGCTTGCAAGCTTTTCACTGTTGTGGAACATATTTTTAGCAACCAGTTTAAAGATTGAATGAGTGTGTTTATTAAGTGTATGGGCCTAAGGTTGCTTATGGCATGCCCAGATTGACTACGCTCTCAATGAGGGCAAAAATGTCAATGGATGGCCACAGCTTTGCAAGGCAGGAATTGCAGGCAAGAGGTATGCTTGGTTCCTTCTTGCTTAGCTTCGGCCGTGGTCGCTGTGATTCTTAAGGAGCCTTCCTGTGAATTAGGAAGGTTCTAATCAATAGCACTCAACCTACTTAATTTTTTGGGAGGTTCTACCGAGACATGACTGGTATTAACAGGGAAGATTTCGCAATTTTTCATAAAGTTTTAAGATTAATTTCAGAAAGGTTACTGACTTTTAGCGGAAAACGTTCCTGATTTTTCGAAGATATGTTACTGAAAGAAATTGGGTACATCAGCTGCCCATTATTTTCCAGGAACGTTTCTAAATCGTTTTTACAGTGTTGTTGTAATGATTCTGTGTAAGAATGGTAACTCAACTGAGATGATAATAAAATGTTCTGGCAAAATAAAACGCATTGATAGAAATATTCTTGCAGGGTAATGAAACGGATTTGAAGTCACCAAGTTGAGTGTTAAAGTAGCTTCAAGTACTATTAAATGACCATGTCACTTTATGGCATATACACTGCAAAAACGATTCAGAAACGTTTCTCTAAAATAATAGGCAGCTGATATGCCCAATTTCTGCTAGTAACATATCTCGAAATAACCAGGAACATTTTACGCTAAAATTCAGTAACCTTCCTGAAAAATTCAGATATCTTCCCGTTTAAAGCCAGTCGTGTCTCTGGAACTTCAGAATGATCTTAGATAGGTATACTATAACAATCTATCACCTTCCAGATTTATCAAGACATTCCAATACCAGTATTGCAAACATTGCGAACGCTGAGCCAGCACTGTAAAAAAATTCCGAAACGTTACTGGATGCACGAATGCAGACATTTCACTGGTGTGAAAGATATTTTTTGCTACCAGTTTAAAGAATGACTGAGCATGTTTATAAGGTGTATCGGCTTCAATTTGATCACGGCCCGTCCAGATTGACTGAACTCCCAATGGGAGCAAATAAGTCACTGGATAACTGCAGGAATTGCAGGCAATTATTCACGCAGCTTTAGCCATTGTCGCGGTAATGCTTCTGGACCTTTCTTGGTAAACCAGAAAGGTTCTAATCAAATACATTACACCTATTTAAATTTTGTAGAAGGTTCACGACTGGCTTTAAAAGGGGATATTTCCCAGCATTTCAGGAAGGTTACTCACCTGTGTCGGAAAACGTTCCTGGTTTTTGTAAGAAATGTTACTGGTTGAAATTGGGCACATCAGCTGCCTATTATTTTCCAGGAACGTTTCTGAATCGTGTTTACAGTGAGAATTGCAAGCAAGTGTAACTTTTGATTGCAATTCTTGCAGTGCTACATAGGCCATACTTTTTCGCCCCTTTGGGTGTTAAATCAGCATGGACGAGCCGTAAGCGAATTATAGCCGATACACCACCTTATAAAAACTCTCAGTTAATCTTTAAACTGGGAGCTAAAAATATTTTTTACAACAGAGAGAAATCTGCATTCAGACAACTAGTAGCAATTCAGGAAACTTATTGACAGTGATACTAAATATTTCCAGGAAGTGGATAAAAACCATTGAAATTTCGAAACGTTACACGCAAATACTCAGTAACGCTTCGGAGTTTTTTTAGTGTATAAAAGGCGAAGCTAATATGAAAAAAAAAAAAAAGAAAAAAAAAACAATTTTTTTTTGTTGTACTTGGAAAAAAATACGAAATACTGTTCATTACTCGAGTATTATGCGTACTTTGAAATTAAGAGGAATTAATCGACATGGCTTAAAGTTTACTTTAAAATTTTTAGATGAAATTTTGATGCGAGACCATATAACCAGTGAAACAAAAACAAAATTGAATTTTGAATTAGATGCAACTATTTTTTGTCATAAGTTATTAGTTGCATAATATATTATTATTAATTTTTAGTTGCATAAATAGGATTTGGAGGCTGAAAGTAGCACGAGTAAAATATTTGAAAGTATTTAAAATCAGTAGATCAGCATAACATATGATGCGAACGAAAAACGCAGGGGCCCGTTGCACGTACATAAAAGCAAACATTTCATGTCAAAACTGATCAAGAAGAGGAAAACAGACTAAATTTCAAGCATAGGAAATAACTAAAGCTGTTCTTTATAAATCAGATAATATTAATTATTTGATTGAAAATACAATACAATTTTGTTCAAGTTATTTATTTGCACAAAAATGAAAAAAAAAAATTAAAATTTAATTTGAATTTTGACGTCTGGAATTCAAATTATGTTTTTCGCAATCACGAGTGTGTGTTTGTGTGTATGTAGGCGTTTGTGTTTGTGTCTGTGTGCAGGCATGAGTGTGTGAGTATGTGTGTGTGTATGCATTTGTGTTTGTGTCTGTGTGCAGGCATGAGTGTGTGGGTATGTGTGTATGTGTGTGTAGGTGTGTATGTAGGTATGTGTATAGGTATGTTTGTGTGTAGGTATGTATGTAGTTATGTTTGTGTGTGTAGGTATGTGTGTGTGTATGTGCGTGTGTGTATGTGTGTGTGCGCGTGTATGTGTAGGATACGGATGCAACCTGGAGACGGTTTTCGTTACAGAAGCAGCATTGCGAGGCCGGTCGACGGTGGTGCTGCAGAGGGAGGCGGTGGGAAAATAAAATCATAGGAACGCCCAAAACAGTCAAATGAGAACAATAAGAAATGTGATTGCTCAAAAAAAAATAATAGAGATTTTAAAACAAAGAATATCTCTAACGACTAATAACTAACTTTTATTTTAAATATAAGTTTAGTTTTATAAATAGTTGACACATTATTTATACCAGTGATTAGTATAAAGTCATTTCAACTTACGCATTCACTCGCTGCGCTTTCTTAGAGGGAGTCAATAAGTTTATAACATAAACTTTTCGCACTTTGCCCCTGGGAAGACTCTGCAACTTTTGAAAAATGAGTTTATATCTTCTTATGTTTTATGTCGTTACATATTTCACAATCAATGGCATTGACGCATTTTACTTCATTCTCGAGATTGATGAGTAGCCCGCTAGGAATGAAATAACAGCATTGAAAATTATTGTGATTGAATCTTTGCGAATGTTTATCAAGACTTGAAGGTAAATTTTATTGCCTTCAAAATTTCCTTCCTCAAGGCAAGTAGAAAAACCACTAGTCTTATTCCTGTTGGTTTGCTAGTTCAAATAAGATGTAAGATATGTTTTACTTTTATTTTTAATGTTCGATGATTCAATGTTCTTTTGCTTGAAAATGAAATCCCTATAATGTTTGATAATATCGGGTCAATTTGCATCATACGACTTCTAGCTGGAAAACTTATCTGGCCAAAACAATTGTCATCAATAACGCCTCAAGGTTGCTATACTTCAAAATAGTCTCCAAAGAAAAAACAAAAGTTGGTGAATCGAGAGAGCAGTAGAAAATGCGATAATGACATTTCCTGTTCTGACTTGGGCTGTTCAAATCCAAGCGTCTTCGATGAAATACTGGGACACAAAACTGCCATCAGATTCAGCTTTTGCAGATATCGTTTCGGTGAAAATAATGGTAAAAATATTCCGTATAATGTTTATCTGCAAAAATAATTAACACCTGTGATAATAGTGGTTCAGAAAACTCCTACATGAAGCATCCGATCAAAAAACGTTCTTTTCGTTTGCATCTCTGAAAGCTTAAGGAAGTATTTCTTCGTCTGATATTATTGTTGGCTGCCTTCTATTTAAAAGAAAGAATATGTGTCTTTGCTTTGAGAAAGATCGTGCATGTTTTTTTTTCTAATTTTATTTTGAAATATGATGTTATATTTTTGTGCTTAACTGTTAACAATGTTTTTTCATAGAATTTTCTTAAAAAGGTTTAAAATGTTAAACTTTTGGTCATTAAATGATTTTTTTATGGAATAAGTTATCATTTTCAGTTCCTTCCAGGTAATCAATGTGTGCGTGTTGGGTAGAAAAAAATATGAGATTCGAAAAAAAAAAACCGCCGGGGAACTGTAAACTGTTGATTGACTAATGTGGTTTCAATTTAAAATTAAAAAAAAATGGAATTACAATTGCGTTTAAAAATCAATTTTAAATTAAGACTAAATATCTCTAGTTGATGATACACTTAAAAATTCATAGAAATAACTCTTTGTAAATACTGTATTTATTAGTCGATTACATTATTTTGTTCAACGTTTCGCATCTTTATCTATGTAGATATCCATTTCCATTATTAGTTTTCTAAAATTACACTGCAGTAAAATTAATTTTAAACATATCATACAAAGTATTGAATATTTTTAGCTCAAATTTTAGATGTGCGTATATAAGTTCTTATAAACTTATGTCTATTTCAAATATAACATGACTTCAGATCATTCCTTTTTTAAAAAATATGTTACACAATTCATAAAATGGCAGTGTAATCTATATTCCCTGTATTTTTAGTTCGAGTATAAAGCTGGCCGCAGTTCGTACTGTGGCCTCAAAGAGCGCACCCAAGCTAGATGGACATTTAAAAGTACTTTACTAAATAAAAGAACTTTCTCACTAAAAAAATGCTACATTTTTCGTCTATAATTTTAATTCTTTAACTGTTTTTTTTTTTAAATTTACACTAATTCAGATTCTACATTTTATGTAAGGAGAAAAAATATAAGAAATTCGGCTTCTCAGTCGGCGTTTCTTTCTTTAGTTTTTTAAAGTGTCAGAAAAAAAATGAATTGAGTTTAAACGATTTCAAACTAAGAGTGCATTTACACTTGAAGTTTGCTAAAACGTATTGCCCAACAGTTTCCAAGAGTAAATTACTTATCCAAGAGTACTTTTAAAAGTACTTTAATAACTAACAAGAAACTTTTCTCACTAAAAAAAAAAAAAATACTTCCTTTTTTCGTCAATAATTTTAATTCATTTATCTTTTTTTTTTAATTTACACCAATTAAGATTCTACATTTTATTTTTAGGAGAAATAATATTTGCAATTCTGTTTCACAGTCTGTGTTTGTTTCGTTAGTTTGCTAAAATGTCAGAAAAAAATAGATTGAATAAAAATATTTCAAATTAAGAGTACATTATTACTTAAAGTTTACTGAAACATATTGCCTAACGATTTTCAAGAGTAAATTTAATGCATTAACAGTTAAAACTAAGTGACTTAACGACTTGTGAGGAAAAACTTAATACATTAACGGCTGAAATTAACCTAAAGTAACGCCTAACATTTGCGAGAATCAACTTAATGCATTAGCAGTTGAATGAACTGAAATGTAACGCCTAACAATTTGCGAGAATAAATAAAACATTTCCTTTATGCATAGATTTTAAAATCGATTTTAAATATTCGAAAAGTAAATGTAAAATAATTTCCAGCCTGAGCCAGTTCAGAGATACAAGTATGATTAAGAGTGGACGATACGAGACTAGAAAACAAGCGCGTTTAGTTTTTGACTGGACTTTAGCCCTTAACATTTAGCAAAATACTTAAAAATATGGTCGCGAGGATAAAAATATCACATCCATGGTTCGTTAAATTTCAGTTTCTTGAAAGTCCGTAACAGCATATTTGGACAAATACAAAACTACACTTAATTAAGCTATGTAATGATAGTTGAAAGTTTTAAGAATGCAAGAGGGATTCTTCGAAAATTGAAATAATTGATTAAGGGAAATCGGTGAACTGATAGAATTTATATCACCTGCCAAAAGAGAGGACTAAACGTTAACCGAAAGTCTGACTAACCATAATATATTCCACTGATAAGTTGTTTCCAGAAGAATTACGAGAGAAGGAGAGTAATTCGTGTAGCTTAATTAATTCCAGCTGATATGATTGGGTAATTGATTTATGAAGGCATCACTTTCCAACTTGCTTGTTTGCAAATTATCCTGACATATAGTGTCATTTCTAGAAAAATATAATTACATTTTATATAAGCTGTGTTATTGTTATCTAGAATAGATTTTGTTTTTAATTATTAACTAGCGGTAGCTGTGTTAGCAACTTTCTTGAGGTAGATGAAACCGGCTCCTGTCTCTCATTTTCTGTAGGAAATTATGTGCTCCAAGAGGTTACATTGCGTAACACTTGACAGGGATCCCAACATTAATAACTGGGATCTCCATAATTGCGTAATGGGGCTTTCCGCGATTGCCTACTGCGCAGATGCATGAGAGCACCTGAATTTCATATGGCTATAGACAGTTGCGAAGGCATGTCTGGAAAAAGCCTCCTGACCGAATAGCGGGTTAACTTTATGGCATTTCTCTTGACTGCTATTCGGGAAAAAGGGCAAATTGGCTGCCCATCATGTATATTGTGTCAGTGAGTAGAAAAATAAATTAGTTTTGTGTTGTGAACATTGTCTCTTCAATTCGCTCCCTCTCCATAAGTTGATTTATGGAAAATGTGAAAAAGAAGAAGTGGTGAAGATCCACCACAGTTTCTACTTAACTCTGATCAACAGTGAGAGAAATGAAATGAATATTTCTTAAAGTAAAGTTCTTCTTAGCATATATTTTTACTAATAAATTTATACACGTACATAAAACTTTAAATTTTACCGCACCTATACAAATTAAAATATAATCTTTGTTTTAAAATAACTATGGGGTGTTAGTAAAGCTTGTTCACGGAGAGATTGCGGATAACCTTGAAGAGTAAACATCACCTGTATCATTTGTAATAGGTAGAATCAGCCAGAAAGGCCGGGTATTAAGTAGCGCGTTCGCGCTGATCCTACACTGTAAAAACATTTCGAAACGTTATTGGCTATTTCCGTGGAACGTCTCGAGATTTCACACGTTTTTACCTAGTTCCCCGTAAAACCAAGTATCATCACAAAAAAGTTTCCTGAATCGCTACAAGTTGCACGCGTGCAGACTTGTCACTGTTATGGAAAATATTTTTAGCAACCAGTTTAAAGATTCAATGAGCGTGTTTATTAAGTGTTTCGGCCTAAAGTTGCTTACGGCCTGTCCATACTGACTAAGCTCCCAATGAGAGCGAAAATGTCAATGGATAGCTACAGCTTTGCAAGGCGGGAATTGCAGGCAAGAGATATGCTTGGTTCCTTCTTGCATAGCTTTAGCCATGGTCGCTCTGATATTTATGGAGCCTTCTTGGTAAAGTAGGAAGGTTCTAATCAATTATACTGAACCTACTTAACTTTTCTAGAAGGTTCTAGAGGCATGACTGGCTTTGACAGGGCAGATTTCGCACGTCTTCATAAAGTTTCAAGGTTAATTTCAGAAAGGTTAGGGACCTTTAGCGGAAAGCGTTACTGGTTTTTCCAAGATATGTTACTGGAAGAAATTGTGCACATCAGCTGCACATTATTTTTCAGGAACGTTTCTGAATCGTTTTTCCAGTGTACTATTGCAAAATAATAACAAATAACCTAATTCAAAGGATACGAATAATGTTTGAGCTTGAAGGTCACCCTTCTCTCCGTGGTCAAGGTTTAGAATAATTAGTTACAATGAATCCACCTATGTGTCTCTAAAATGCACTAGTTGTTGGTTTGAACAACTTCTAAAAACAGTTAATGTTCCTTTTCCTGTATTCCGCGTACTGTTTAGTTGTCAAGTGCTATTCGCACACAATTGATACTCTATAAATAATTAAATCTTAATAATTAGCTGTATTTGCAATTTTCCTACCGGCTTAAAAACGAATTTTAGTCTCTAGATTGAAGGATAACGAAAGCCAAACTTCGCGCAGAATAAGATCAAATACGTCACTCTAATACTTTAAATTAAAACCTAATGTATTACTACGCAAAGAAAGGGTATTCATCAGAAGAAACCTGTGTAAATGAACTACATTTGAAGCTAAGAATCAGCTTCTTTGATTTTCTTTAGATGTAAAACATGATTTCTTAAAATTAACTGCTTTCATTTACTTCGTTTTGTGGAAAACTTACAACACGTGTGACCAAGAAATGAAATTTTATAAGCATTTGATTTTGCGCAATAAGATGAAAGACGGAATATTGAATTTGCATAAATAAATTTATTGACTATTTTTTCTTCATAAGTTTTTTTTTTCTTTTAAAAATGGGATTTTCTTATAATCTTGGAACACGTGTCTGCAATTTAAACGTTATTTTATAAGACTAAATGCTTTTTTATTCGGAAACGCTCAGTTTCATAGCATACATAATTTCCTTAAAACGAGGGGCAATTGCTACGCTTTTGGAAAGTCCAAAAGTTTGTTTCAAATCTGCCTTGAAATTCACCTTTTATTCTGGCTCCTGCTGCATTATACTATTATCTACTACTATTATCTACTAGTAATGGAGATAATTGAAATATTTTCATGAAACCACTTAGAGGTTTACAATCCCTATGATTTATTCTACTGAAAATCATTCGATTACCATGATCCGTCGATATCTGGCCTCTTTGGTTATGCAAAAATCTCCTTATTTTCACTATTTGTCTACTAACTGACTATTAGACTAAATACGTAAGCGTCAGTAGTATATTAAATTATAGGAGTTATATAGTCAGCAAAATTTTATAGATAGGTATTAGTTGCATCATTTGACTCGGGTTCTTAATAACTTATCTATTTTTATGAAAAAATAGGAAGTAATGTCGCAAAATGGTACAATGTTTACGTAATGCCGCAGTTATAATGAATAGTGTTGCCAAAAATCTAGAGCAATGATGAAGGCTGAGCAATAGGAAAGAGCAATAAGAAATGAGTTAACAAGCATAAGTGAGAGGGGATTTTTAAGGAAAAAATTGTCCTCTAAATATGGCTAATCGCTTAAGGGGTCTAAGGACCCTTAACCTTCAAAATGTTCTGGGAAAATGTGATTTTCTGGGAAAAATATATGTTATGCCTAATTTAATTCTGAACAATTTGATACCTTATTTATTAGAATACGCAAAAAACTTTTCAAGTTATCGTGAAAATGCGTAAACTTTCCCCATAGAGATTTATGTTAACAGTAGCTGTTTAAGCCTCTTTTTCTCAGGTTGCGTTCTCTCAGGTTTCTCGTTTTGCGCGCATGATATCTCAAAAAGTTTCTTATATATTTCAGTAAAACTTCTTGTGCATGCTTGTCTGGTTTATGTTTATGATCTGAACCTAAATTCATTTACTTTTTTTTTAAAATTATTTAGTTTTTTTTTTAAAATTTATAAGTTAATATCAAAATTTTCCAAAATTTTGGGGGAAAATGATTTTTTTTTAAAAATATTAACTTTTATTTTTAGTTAAAATTTAGGTTCAGATCATAAAAATAAACCAGACAAACATGCATCAAAGTTTAACGGAAATAGATAAGAAATTTTCTAAGATATCATGCGCGCAAAACGAGAAACCGGCACTTGAGAAAAAGAGGCTTAAACAACTGCTGTAAATATTAATATCTATGGGGGAAAGTTTACGCATTTTCACGACAACTTGAAAAGTATTTTGCGTATGGTAATAAATAAGGTATCAAATTGTTCAGAATTAAATTAGGCATAACTTAAATTTTTTCCAGAAAATTGAAAATTTTGAAGGTTAAGGGTCCTTTGACCCCTTAAAAATCGTTTTGTTCTTGTATTAAATTCATCTAACTATCTAATTGATCATTTATATTAAGAAACATTTTTGGATGGAATTGGCAATGTTTTATTTTATGCTTTTCAGTTTTCTGAGGTGATTAACCGATAAAAATTGTGTAAAATATTTAGCCAGGAACAAAAAAAAAAAAAAAAAAAAAAAAAAAAAGCGCTAGAAATATTATCAGCTGTCAAATTTGAAAATCACTACGAAAGCGTGCTTCTAAAGCGCTTTCTGTTCAATCAACATCTCCGATATTTTGAATTATTATAATTATTTGAATGATTATCTTCCCTTTTCAATGGCGCAGTGATGGGTAGAAATTGGGAGTCACATCCCACAACTATTGGTTTTAGTCAATCCTTGTATGATATTTTTCATACATATTAGTAATGTTGAGACTCCCCCACCCCCCCCGCCCCCAAGGTAAAAGCTGGATGCGCTGGCGTCTATTTTTAACAGTTAACTAGTTTGCCTCCTTAAAAATAAAAGGGATTTTCTCTTTTTTTTCTTGTTAATGCTTTCGTATCTTAACATTATTCCGAATATTATCGGTTTCAGAAAAAAAAAAAAAAAAAAAAAAAACGGTGTAGTTAAGTGTCCGAAACTCATTTTTTGTTATATTTTTTGTTTGGATTACATTTTTCTGTAGCCTTAGTTTTCTAATTAAAAGTTCTTTTTGTTTCCTCCTTTTCGGAAATTTAAATTTGGAATCATAACTCTTACGTTATCTCACTTATAAAACATCGAGAGTTGTAATCTTAACTACACATTAAGAAAAAAAGAGAAAGACAAATGTTTGTCAATTTTTCTTTTCTGATGTTATTATGAAACGCTCCGACACTTGGCCAGATAATTTTGTCGGCACCTTTTCAACACACGCCTCTAAATATTATCAATTACAGTGAAGCACCGTTTATACGTTTTTTAAGGGACTATATGAAAAAAGCGTACAAACGAAAAAACGTATAATAGGTATAAGTTAATGTGTGTTAGACTTTGCAGGGACCAATTTTAAAAACGTATAATCGATAAAAACGTATAAAAGAGAAACGTATAAACGGTGCTTCACTGTATTTTGCATTATTGTGCTATTCTAATGTGTCATTACAATTGCCTTTGACTCTTTATCTCGGGAATAAGAAACAATATCGTCAAATTTTCAACACTTTTGAAAATTGTGCAAGTAATTTTATGTAATACGAGTAGTAGCACTATTTTTCCACACCACATTGCATCTTCCAATATTTGACCATCCATCAATGAGCTATCTCATATCCTTTAAAATTCAATATCTTAAATTCTACACCTTTAAGAATCAAAAATCCTTTTTTATGACATAGAAGTATACCGATGTAATTTTCCAACTAAATGGTCATTCTAAGACATTATTTTATGTTATTTGTATCAGTTATCCTGAAATAATATGCGTCTTACTTTTGATTTCATTTAAATGTTTCATTTTCTGAAATGTTACCATACCAAGCATTTTCGACAAGTAAAAAATTTTATTGGTATCAATTAATTAAATTTTGCTATTTAACAATACATATTTTATATTTATGTAGAAGCTCTGCATTCAGTTTATACGTAAAATATTACTATGTTGCTATTCAGTCCCTTTTTTTTATTCTGAAAAAAATACAAACCTGTATAAAAAAAGTTTTATGTGATGGTACTTTACCCAGCAGGAAAAATACGTTAAATAATTCAGTGAAGCACATATACGCTGTGTGGATACTGATTTTGATATCATTTAAATCCAAAACTGGAGGTAAACGACAAAGATGAGGACAGCCTGGCGGGATCTCCTAAAAAAGGCCAAGGCCAACGACGGGCTTTTGAGCCAATTATGATGATGATGACTTACACGCAACAAAATGATACACCTCTAGTAATGTTTAATAATTAGTTCTTCACCAACATTAAAAAAATTTTAAGGAATATTTAGAGCGAATGTTTTTCAATGTGCTTTACATTAAACTCGAAAACATTAAACTCAATGTATATATATATATATATATACATTGCATTGTATATTATAATAGCTAATAGCTCTCATAGAAATTCTTAAATCTACGATGTTATCAGACTTTTAATATGATGCAAAGACATTACTTAAAAATTATAATAAATTAAGATAAAATAAGCATGAAAATAAGTTTTCCTAGAAAAAAACAACAAAGCAAAATGTAGTAAATTCAGTGGTTAAAAATAACTTTCAAAAATTCAAAGTCGATGATACAAACAACCGCTTCTTGCTGAAAGAAAAAATACTTTTACTTAAAAATGAAAGAATATTCAAGAAGTACATTGGTATTAATTACTTTTCTCATGAACATATTTTTCAACAAATGTTAAAATTTAATCTTTCAAGTACTCATTTAAATAAATGTGTTCCAAACTTACATTCTTTTGTAAAAGATGAGCCTTCAAATGCATTTTATTCATTGCTCATACTTCCGAATCTTTCCAGCTACTGAATACTTACCATAAGACTTTCTCACATAAAATTTTATGTTGGGATTGTGCCAAAACAAACAAAAAGATCCTACCTTTCACAATTTTTCACAAACAGAACTTTCCGCAGGAGTACAGAACATCTCCTTTTTGAGATCCGCCATAAATTTTATGCACGGAATACAAACATTATAAATGTCAAAAAACAGTTACCTTTAGTTTTATATAAGCCCAAGAAAAATGTTTCTTAAAGAACTAGAGAATAAATGGATTATAGAAATACACAACTTTATTTTTCAAAACACAGTCTGAAAATCACATATCTGTGTATAGAAAAATGTTACAAATATGTTAAATGCATTAGCAATACATCATATTGTATCACATTTGTTAACTATGGTTATATAGCTTAAAATCTAGCAAAAATGCTAAAACATCATAAAAACTAAAACATCATAAAAACTACATATTTTTACGCAGCTACGTAATTTATGCTACATATTTATACACTTATCATTTAAAGACATTTGGTGTAGTTAAAGTTTATGTAATTAAGTCACTTACCGCCGTAGTTCGGCCTGACCCGCTTGTCATAGCCCTGGTCAAAGAATGCATTGAGAATTTTGGTAATATTGACTCTGTCATCCCTGAAAATGAGAGTTACATTCAGATATAATACAAGTATTTACTTATGATATTAACCCTGTTACTGTTCCGTAGACTTTAATATACAGCAGTTTTTTTCTTACTGTGTTTACATGCTCCCATGAAAATGTGTTTAATAATTTTATTGTTAAGGCTTTAAGCTATCTTTATAACTTTCTGCAAAAAAAATGCTCCTATTCGACAAGATTTTATCGAAAAATATTTAAATCTTGAAGCTTTTCTATAACAATTCTGTTTTGTAATCATACATTTTAGAAAAAAAAATGAACAAAACTCTTGTCAAATGTTTACGCTTTTAAACTAAAAGTTCTTGCTATTTTTTTCTAGTATCTTAGTCTATGGAAATACAGTACAGGGCTAATTGAATAGTGGTTAATAAAAATAATGTAAAAATTTAGTTTATGGATACATATAACATTAATGTAAATCTCTCATCATGTTGCTGAAGGTAAAGTTAAGCATTTTTACTGCCCCCTCAAACAATTCAGGATCATCTCCTCCTACAAAATGCATCTCAGCATTTGAGTATGAAAGGAAATACTGAGCAAAATCAGACATTACTGATGTATTCTGGAAATTTAAATCAATGAAACTAGAAATTTATAATTGTGAATAAGAAATTGTTTTGTCATTTGGTTTTGTCAAAGTTTAAGTATTGAGTGCAAAATATTTATTATAAATCTCAAATCTCAGAACCAGTTTTGACCACTTGATCAAAATCTAGTTTGGCCAATAGCTTAAACTTTTTTTTTCCTCAATGATAGTACCCTCTCCCGGTTCAAACTAATACAGCACTGGACTCACGCATTTTTCCATAACGATATTTCTTTTGTAGTACATATAATTTTCTTACTTTATTGTTTGTAACAATGACTATTTTTGCATTATATTTGTGTACTCTGAAATAAATTTTACTAGGGTTGACCCAAAAGTTCTAAACATTTGCGGAAAATTTGAAATTTTACTGGCCAAACATCCCCCTCCCCCCTAAATGCTAAAAGGTCAATTTTTAGCAAGCGTTTAAGAAGTTTGGGACAACCTAGTATTAGGATTAAACTTCTAGTATAGTTTGCAGTGGTTTCTTTTTCAGCGGGATACGGGGCACGTTGAATCTGTTAAATAGTTACTCTTTTGTTATAAAACAGAAAAAAAAAAACAGTTGTATAAATGGTGATGATACAAAATTAAAAGTGTAGATGTTATGTTTGTCTGCATACAAGATTTGCTTTGCTGTGCTCCGTTATTTCTTAATGTTATTTGTGAAAAAAAAAAGTTCTCTTTTTTTCTGTTGCCACACTTAAAAATAAAATAGCAGCGATGTTTCTTATAGAACATAGTGCAAAAACGCTTTCAAAAGACTCATTTAAAGTTATATTATCGTATTAAGGGAGAGAAAGACTTCGAAAATGCACAAATGTATTCAAAAACGCCCCGTCTAAGTCTGTTTGAGAACAATCTACCGTAAATCTCTGGCATTAATTATGCTGAATTTTATTTCTAGGCGATATAAAACACAACTTTCAGTTTATTCAAATGTCAAAGACAACGTTAAATTACATAAATTCAGCTGATTGTAGTGTCGAAAACTTTTATATTTGTTATGATAATAACTACCGATTGATAACACAAAAAACATTAACGCTAACAATAATTAATATTGGAGTGTAAAGTACTTGAATGTAATGTCGTACTTCAAAAGATTTTGTGCACACCATATACTAAAAAAAATTATTTAAAAAAAGCCATATGGTTTAGTACTTGGAATTAAGTGCGACAAAAAAGCTGTCTTTCGACAAACTAAATTACTTAATATAATGACAAAGTATGGAATGACGGTAAAATCATAATCAGCTAACTACAATTCCAACACAAAGTAAGAAAAACTGAAATCAACCTTCCTGTTTTTTTTTACTATCATGTGTTACGCACCATTTAAACTTTTTTAACAGAGCAGTTTCAATGTTGAAAATTATACAAAATGTTTTGAAGCTAATTTTCCTACAAAGGTTTTCTGTATTTCAAACGGTTCGGCAAAGACAATTTAAATTTATAACAAATAAGTTATGGAAATTAGTTACAATGTATTAAACAAAGATAATCTAACAAAACTGTGTACTTTATTAAGATTTTGCGATGCAAAAAGTATCAAAAATAATGGTATCCGAAAGCGAGTAAACGTAATAATATACAAAGGATTATTATGTTTTCAAGACAAGCTCATTTATTAGCCCGATATTTGTTTGTGTATACCTGGGAAATTATTCACTTCAGGTGGCGTCTCGAGTTATCTAAAATGCAACCGAGTGCGTCCAAAAAAGAAGAAAACTGGTTACCGGTTTTAATTATACCGATATTGATGAACAAGTTAGTGCTCAATCTCAATCCTTATCAACAGTTGAAATGCAACAAGAAATCTTAAGTGCAAGACAAATAAAGAGGAAAACGAGAGAAAATAGGAAACAAATGTCCCGAAAAAGGGAAATAAAGGTTTGATTGATGTGCCTCATTGCTGATAATTATCAGCGGTGAAAATACCAGGTCACAATTGCGAGGGTCCCCCCCTTACCATAGGAACCCGAAAGGGCATTCAAAAAATGAGTACGACCAGTGTTTTACGTAGAGTTCTGCGATAGATGAAGAGGCCCCAAATTCGCCACGGATAGTTGTAAAAAAAAAAAAAAAAGTTACGTAAAACATGTTTATTTCCGAATGTAGCTCTTGTCCTTATTTTTTTAGGTTAACTGGATGTTTCTTAGTACCTTCTAAATACACTCTTTTTGGTAAAAGTTATTTAAGTAAAAAATTCCAACGAAAAGGTTTTTGCCCCAACTAATTGAGTTAAGTTTGTAGCAGTTTTGAGCTTGACTTCTAAAATTAGATTTGTTTTGAATAAAATTCTCAAAAAGGTGTACTATTCCATAACCTCGTAAAAACTGGGTGTAAAAATGATGGGTTACTATGCTATATACTAATATTCACACAGAAATTGGTAACTGCTTTTGGATGTATAGAATCATACATTTTTGGATATTTGTGAGATGTACAGCAGCTCTCAAAATATTTTTGGCGATAGGTATTTTTTCCCAACCTTTTTGTGCTAGTTGAACTTCTTATAGATGCAATTTGTAACTTTGATCATTTTATATGGCACAGAATGAATAATATGCGTGAGAAATGTTACTTGTCTGTAAAATAATATCAAATACAAATGTATACGTTATAACCAGAAGTTTTCATGTGAATAGGTTGTTTTAACTTTTATTGAAATCAATTTATTTATTGTAGCAAAAGACATTAATATTTAAATTAAAGATGCATATTCTTTTGATTTGAGTGGTGTAGCACACAATCTGGAAAGGGAATTGATAAGGCTGTTTAATAAGGTGTATCTAGGTGTTATAATGTTTTCTGATTGAAGATTTTGTAGAAGTTTTCCATTGAATAATGCTTCTGTGTCTCGACTTTTCTTCCTATGGTGTTTTCGTAGGTGTTAAACTAGATTTAAGTAAGGTGGCTCAAGCAATCGGTCCAGTAATTTGATGTTTCAGCATAAAACCAATACGTCACCATTTTGTAGGATAACTCGGGATCATTATCCTGCTAAACCATGCAACTACACGGCGTTCATTAATAGAATAACGCAGCTCGGGATCTTTAAAAAATTTTAATAACCATTTTGTTTAATAATCTCAGCTATTTCTAAGAGGGAGACAATGTAATCACGACGGTAAACATGCGGTTGTACATGCATTTCAATGCTTCACTGGTGGAAACTGGTACCAAAGATCCATTGTAAGGTTGTTTCACAATGAATAAAAAGTCAGGAATAAATTGAAAACAAATTAATTAGTGTTTTTTAAATGACCTTACTCTAACCCAAAATACATTTCGAGTTTTATTCTAAATTTTAATCAGATTATTTTCCCGGATAAAAGGTTTTTTTTTCTTGGCACTCTTGCAGCAAACTTGTGACATCCAGACATCGTATTATGGTGTAATGTCATCGAATGTGGACATCGCGAGTCCATAAACGGTGGGCATCTCCTTGCTTCTTTAAAAAGCACTCTGTTTGGGTCGGCTATTGACGATCTCGGGAAGCATCGCATACTCTATAAGAGTCTAGAAACAGGTAATCCAATAACATTACGTAATCCAAAATTGCATACATGCCTGCAGTTATCGAAATTCCTGGGCCATTTGCATAAGCTTGTATAGAAAGAAAATAATGAAGTTGGAATCTAAGAGCTGATGTGTGATGGTTTAAAGTAAAGTTTTCTTTTTAAACTTCCTCTTTTCAATTTGTTGGAAAGCGAAATTCTTGTATGAGCGAGAAAATCATTTATTTAATATATAAGAATCTAAAAATTTTATTTTGTCACATCTTCTTACAGCTTTCGGCTTCACTTTTTCAAGTTTGCATTTTTTTTTTCAATTAAAACTTTCTACACATATTATTAGTTGTGCGCCTTTTAGGATAATCAAAGCTTCAAATTACTATTTTACTTCAGGAAGAAATTCAGCTGGAAGAAAAAACTGGGACAAAAAAGCACATGGTCTCATAAACTTTTGAGAGCTGCTGTATTTCTCATAAGAATATAAAACAATTTAACTCAAATAAGAGTTAAAATTACCTTATTAATAATGTATTGTTTACGACATAGAGCTTGCAAAAATTCCTTATAAAAAACTGTTCCATTAATTTTAAATTATACTCCGAATCTGTGGTTGAAGAATTCAGTTTTTAAGTTTTAAATTGTTGCATTTAATAATAGGGTTCTTCTAACTAAGAAATGTATTTCCAAGTAAAACTCTTTGGGATAATTAATATACTATTTTTATAATTTTTGTTTCAATATATTTACTGCTATTTTTAAAATTGTTTCTTACATATCCAACCGTGAACTGAATTATATATAATGTTTTTATTGTGATTTATGCATATATTTTTATATTTTCCATTGAAGTTAAATAGGTTTGTTATTTGCGTGCTGAAATGCACGTCAATCACGCCGCAAAATAGTTGATGAAATTACTGTTGTGTACTGTGTGTCTGTGTGTAAAAACGAAAAATGTTTGGGTTTTTTGTTACATTCTTTAATTGTGAACACAAATCAATGAGGACGTTATAACAGAAATATTAAATTTAAAGTACCATATATTGATTTTTTTTCATGCATATAAATTTAACAATATATTTTATTTTTTCTGGGAAACTATGCATTTTTAAAGAAATCGTAAACAATATCTTGTTTATTTTTGTCTTCACTTTGCGACGTGTTTGCTAAGCGAAAGCGATATCTAGAGGCAATTTTTAATCTAAAATCTTATTTTTAGTTGCACAATGAATAGCTTTGCTTTCTATTAAAGCCTTCTATTTACAGGGCTTCAAAAATTGTTTTCCTCCCTCCCTAGAGTTTTTATTTTAAACCTAAGATTGTTTGTCGAAGATATCAAAAAAATTCCCAGAAACAGTCTAAAAATTCTTCTGGATTGTGTTCTGGATTGGGTTTGAGTTAATGTGCGAAAGATAATTCCATGGAATGAATTCTTCGAATAATAGGCTGAAATATTACGAAAAAAATATTTTTTGAAGTTATTTTATTTCTTGTGGCATAAAAAAATGCTTTTACGCGAATGCATTCTTCGAAGCGTAAATAAAAAAGAAATATTGTAATCGGATCAAGTTAAATTCAAAAAGAAGATACTCTGCTAACTGAGAAATTAAATTTTGATTGAAATTGCTCGGCGTTCTGATTCAATGAAGAAATTGAAAGTAATAACATTTGTTTTAGAAGTGGACAAGTATTAATTGCATGGAATTTCAAGTTCTATATTTGCTAAGAAAGAGCATGGGACAAAAAAAAATCCTTGATTTTTTTTTCTTCAATTATTCACTATACTCATTTTTAACTTAGTGGAAATGTTTTTTTTTCATTATTATAACTTAATTTATTTTCACACATGTAACTAAAAATTTGTTTGTAAGAGCAAATGTTAAACACAAAAGAAAAAGTGATTAAAATATTGTTATAAAACTGCATATCCTCAAATTGAAATTATTTCTCGATAATTAGCTGATGTTATTCGTTTGCGTTAATAATAATGCAATAACACAGAATAAAATATCCTGTTTAAATAAAGGTTCCCGAAATTGAAGCCGCTGAAAAAGTTACCATTTGAACAATATGCATATTTTCAAAGCACGGTGTTATATACAATATCAGTGTATAGATCATTTTCATAGTAAAAAAATGTATTCCATTGCATTACATAATTTATTTAATATGGTATCATTACAGCGCAAAAAAGAAAAAAAACTCTGGTTCTCAGCATAGAACACTTCAGTTCCGAAAGACTAACTATCAAATAAAGAGAAACCCGAAGTTACATTTACTTAACCTAAGTTGTTGATACTTCTGAAACTGTTCAATGAAAATTTACGTGGTAAGTGGTTTAAATATTAGTAGTAGGGGTAAAAGGGAGTATATGTGAACCATTTTCTTTTTCATTTCTTTAATTTTCAGAAAATATTATCAATTTTTCAACACAAAAGTGTTTTCATGATTGAATGAATTTTTCTTTGTGTATTGCTTTTAAGCTTCATACATTGTTTGATAATGTATTTAAAAATAATTTTGAACTTCAGTTTTTAATTAAATGAAAATGTTTTGTGCTTTATATTTCCTGTAAGTAATATATAACATTAAACTATTGATCAACTATTTAGTAACAAAAAATTTTAAAGATAAAAATATTAAACATAAATAAATGAATATTTAATAATATTAATAACAATTAACACTAAATTTACGAACTGATTATAGGAAAATAATAATTATAAATATTTACACATTTTTTAACACTTACAATATCCTACACTTATAATGATATTACGGAGAGCGGCTATGTGAACTGTTCACTTGTACCCCTTGATGTTGTGTTCACAAGTTCCCCATCGTTTACTTTAGAGCTAACTTGCAAAAATAAAAAAAAATAATTTAATAAACAAATTTAAACTTTAGTCATAAATTTACTTGAATGTTCATACAATGGTTTGTAATACTTAGGTTTAGCTTAGCAGTTAGTTTTAAAAATGTTTTCAAGTGAAAAGACAGTGACAAAAATGTTTCAACGCCTGCTAAAACAAAGAAGTTGCCACCACATAAATATGAAATTGCTCATTGTTTTAAATGTTTCTCCGAGAGATACAAATGGTACTGTCCTTATTTGAGATTTTTTCAAGATTTTTCGCTTGAAGCGATCTTAATAAAACATGCCAAGTTCACACGTGCCCCTTGTTCACGTGAGCTTCCTTTTCCCCTACTTTATTTAAAAGTCAGCTTTTCTTATTTAGTGTTGATTGACATTACGTTCACAAATTTGCGCAAAATAAATTTCAGGTATAAGGCATTTAAAATTTAACGCCCAATTACTTGAGTATTTTTAGAAAAAAACGTTTGAAATTACTCTTGACCGGCAAATAATGTACTGAATCATCTTAGCGTACTGGATTTTTTTTCTATTAGAAATAGCGAAATTGTAACAGACACAATTTTAACGTTAGCGTCTAAATAATAAAATCATTCCTCAAATTTATATCACGTTATTCTACGCACCACCTTATATACCAGTAAATTCAGTAACGTGCTGTCCGTCTAAGCAAACCAAGCATTGCTTGGGGATTCCAAAACTAATTTTCATTTCTCACTTGTATGCTCATAATTGACAGGAAGTATGAATTATAAGATTTTTCTTCTCTTGACTTTCACTGAGAATAAATATTTATTTGTCGCTCACACGGCGATTTCCCCCGTGCACGTATCCCCAGGCAAATGAAAAAAAAAAAAAAACACACAGTAAAAGCTCAATCCCAAGCACGAGAATGATTAACACATGGCAACACAGTTTCGCCTTGACTCTTATCCAATGAAAAGAGACCGCCATTGGTACTTCTTTAGATGCGAAACCAAGCAAGCAAATCCAAGCATGGGCAGATTGCATAGTTGCCAGATTGGCTTTTTTTTTTTTGAAATCATCTGGCTTCTTGTTTTTTTTTTTTCGACATGACAAAAGCAGCTTTCCCATCTTGGACTCATTTCGATTAAAGATGAACTTTTAAGTGCTCTGAAAAAGAGAAACACGTTTTTCGGTTCTGTAATTGAATATTTTGCTGCTACTGAACAAAGAATGGAATTCATTTATAAATAAACTGTTAGACTAAATGCAGTATTTGCTTCTAAAAACTCTAAACTTGGGGGGGTACTTTACACTGTCAAAAAAATCCGTCTTTTTACGCTACATTTTCCTTCATTTTTCGACGAAAAATTATCCTTTTCAGGTGAAACGAAAACTTTCTGTCAAATAGGCGCGCGCATGCGCAGTTGACATTTTTACCATTCTAAATTCTACACTTGCCGTGCCGACTGCCCGCCAAAACCAAGACCTGACAACGGCCATGTGTAAAAGTGAATACAAGTCCTGTGACCTCAAGAAGTACCTTCAATATGAATAATCTAGTTATTGGGTGAGTACTTATTTTAGAGTTTGATTCCAAAAATATGTATTGTTCCTTTTTACTGGAAAGCAGTACGTAATATAGCTTGAAAGAAAAAAAGTTAATTTCGCAGATGAGTAAACGCCGCCATATTTAAATTTGTATACAAAACAAAGCTTCCATTTATATTGAGCAGGAACATAACAGGGCTTATGCAAAGCCAACAAATGTACTTTTATTTGAGTTTACTGAAAAAGGTTAGAAATAAACCTTGGAACTTGTTTGGAAGTCAAATTGTGGTTGAGAGAACGATATTTCAATATTAATAGTATTTACGTAAATTGATTTTACGTAGCGAGACAATGTTCATTTTGTAAACTTTCCATTAAGCCTTGAGAAAGGTTTTTGTTGAAAAATTTCAATTAAGCAGTGTAATTTCGTTTTAATACAAAGTTGCTTTTGTTGAAAATGATAATACAAATTCGTATGCTAGTCGAGTGATGTTCTTTTTAACCTGGACTATGAAACTTTAACTATATGAAAGAATAAATCTTCGTTTATATTATTTGAAATAATTAATAAATAAGTAGTTTGAACGAACCTTTTAAAATTCTCTATCGATGTAAAATATTTTGCTTGTGTTATGAAATTGAAAATATTCTGTTATCATAGAATTTGATTCTTATTTTCATTTTAAATTCACAGCTCCAACTCTATAAATTTTGGGTCCCCCTGCTAAAAATCAGTCGGGCCCCTAAACGCCCACTAAGTTGCTCTGCCCGCCCCTCAAAGAGTGATTGTTTTATGTTTTTAACTGCTTCAATGTTTCTACTTAAATTTTGAATTCATTTATTTCAATGTTTTATTTATTTATTATTATTGTTTAACAGTTTTTAACTTGTGTTTAAACTCTTCTGGGTTGCTGTGTGGAGTTTTTATCCTGATTTTTAGAAACTCATTTTACTAATAAGTTATATCAGCAAGGAAACAAGTCTCAAGGCCGTAGCCAGGATATGTTTTCGGGGAGAGACATGGTCGGGGGCAAATGTGGTTCGAGACATGTAATACAGGAGAAAAATAGCTTTTAAAAAAATATGTTTATTATGTTGTTTGCAAAAATTAAACTAAAATAAAATTAATTTGAATTCTGAAATTTTAAATTCAAATTATGTTTTTCGCAATCACGAGTTGCGATAGGACCCTACTCATTGGTTACTATCCAACTCACTTGTTTCTAGATATGGTTCCTGGCCCCCCAAGCCTGTCCCTCCTCTTAGACGGTTACGAGTGTATAATATGTGTAGGCTTGTGTGTGTGCATAGACCTGTGTGTATGCACGTTTGCGTGTGTGTATGTGTATGAGCGTGTGTGTGTCTAGGACATGGACGCCACCAATCAGGAGAAGCATCTACCGGGGCCCAGTTACGTCTGCAGAGGACGGTGGGGTTGAAAACTGAACCACAACATCACGGACGGTGAAATGAAAATAATTAGCAATTTTGATTGCTCAATAAAAAAATATTATCAAATAATTATTTTAATTAACAACTTAGTTGATAAATGTCTAATAATTAATTTATATTACACCAGAATTATTCATCAGATAAAAATGATATTTTTGTATAAGATCTCTCAATGCCAGGCCACTATCTGATGACTGCCCAACTGAGCAAAATAAGACTTATACGGATGTAAACACATACGGTCTATAATGCATCATACAGTGTTAATTACATGTTCGCTATTACAAATGCTTGCAAGGGGCCTCTTAGAATAACTTTCGGGCAAAAAAATAAAAAGTCACAATTAAAAAGTAATCTACAATTGACACCTCAAAAAAAAAAAAAAAAAAAGTGCTTAGAATAATGATTCAAATTTCTCAAAATAATGCTTTTTTTAATGATTGATACACATTTTTTTATATTCATTTCCTTAAAAAATTATGTATTAAATTCATTAATGTAGATAACAAGTATTTAAAAGTTTGAAAGAGGGGGGGGGGGGGAGAGAATACTTAAAATTGTTTTCTTGAAAACCCAAGTAGTTAACTAAAACTAGATTCTTCAACTTGTTAATTGAAATCTAATCAATTGCAAGAAGCAAGTTTATACAGACATAGTTGTTATTCGTAGAAATTAAAATAAATTAATAAAAAAAAATTTATTTGAATTCTGTCATCTTGAATTCAAATTATGTTTTTCGCAATCACGAGTGTGTGTTTGTATGTGTGTGTGGGGGGGGGGGGGGTATGTGTATGTGTGTAGGCATATGTGTTTGTGTCTGTGTGCAGTCATGAGTGTGTGGGTAGTTGTGTGTATGAGTGTTTGTGTGCGTGGGGGCGGGGTATGTGTATGTGTGTGTAAGCATATGTGTTTGTCTGTGTGCAGGCATGAATGGCAGTTGTGTGTATGTGTAGGTGTCTGTATGCATGCGTGTGTGTATGTGTTTGTGTGTAGGGGTATGTGTGTGTATGGTGGTGTTTGTGTATGTGTTTGTGTGTGCATGTGTGTTGGTGCGTGTATGTATGCGTGTGTGTGTAGGATATGGACGCAACCTGGAGACGATTTTCGCTAGAGGAGCAGCATCGTGAGGCCGGCCGACGCGACGGGTGGTGCTGGCAGAGGGTGGTGCCGCGCCGGTGGGAAAAATGATAGCGCGCCAAAAACAGTCAAATGAAAGCAATAAGCAATCAAAAAAAAAAAAAAAAAAACTTAAAGGATACAAATGCATCAACTAGAAGGTAAAATTTTTTGCATCAAAACACATAAATCCTTTACTTTTTAATTTAATAAAATCGACTAAAATCAAGCATTTAATCAAAAGTATTATTGGGTTAAAAATGAGTTTTGATCATGTAAATTTGTTAAGTTTCTTATTGATGTTTTAAAGATGTCCTTTTCCCCTCTTTTAAAAGTCTTATTCGTAATAAGAGTCATTAACATTCTGTGATCGACCAAGTTGTAAAAAAAATAAAGACTTCTTTGAAAAAAAAATTAAAAAATGATCCAAAAAATAAATAAATAGATCAGATATAGATATCTTTTATTTAGGTCGAATGCTTTGATTTAAAAAAAAAAGACAAAATAGCTGCTTTGATCTCCCACTTCTTTGATGCTCCAGCTGCCTTACAGGCGGCTAATTAAAAATTATTTTCAGGCTGAGTAAGAGAGTATTTGAATAGATGAAAATGGTTAAGTGAGGATAAAAACGTATGGACATAATAAAAAGTATAGGACGAAAACATAATGGGGAAAATAAACTTAAGCAAA
The DNA here is from genome assembly GCF_026930045.1 of Uloborus diversus. Taxonomy (NCBI): domain Eukaryota; kingdom Metazoa; phylum Arthropoda; class Arachnida; order Araneae; family Uloboridae; genus Uloborus; species Uloborus diversus. Next base: position 13,901,348 of record NC_072733.1, on the reverse strand, counting down.
AAAAAGTTTTAGTGATTAATTTTTAAACGGCAGCATAGTTGGAATTCAGAATCTAAAAAAATATTTATCCAAGAATTTCGGGGGAGGATTTGTCCCGACGGTCCCCACCCTATCTACGGCCCTGTGTCTCATAACTTTACATTGAGTCCCCCCCCCCCCCACCCCATTCCTTGCTTATGTGCTTTAGTAATATGTGATGATTTTAAATTTTTCTCACATTTGTACCAAAATATTGCAAAAATATATTGAACTGTTAAAAGACTTGATCACAGTTTTTAATAATTTATTTTGTTTTTATTTATTTGGTTTCTTGGGATGTGCCCCCCCCCCCGGTGTTGCCTCCCCCCCCTTAATGAGCGAGGGTAGGCAAGGTAATTCAAGCGAGGGTGTTTAACTATAATATTTCTAGACTTGCTGAAAATGAATTGCTGATACAAATGTCTTTTTACCGTTTTGTGATTAAGGCTTTAACAAGAGAAACTTTCTGTTTTTTAAATTTTTCATGGAAGATAGAATTAATATAATTCTTGTTTCGGTGCGCTTTCGCAGCTGGAAGCCATCAACACTTAATATCTTTTCCTCAATAACAACTAAAGATTTTTCTTGTCATAGTAAAATTGCAGTTGGAAATCAAACAGGATATTAATCTGAAATGAATTCAGTCCAAATGAATTAAATTTCATTTAGCATTATTTTTGGTTTCAAAACTTGGTTTCAGAAATTTGCATGTAAAACGAATAATGCATATATGTAGGTGAAAGCTCAAATTAACGATAATTGTTTATGTAAACGAATGAAGTGATAATTGGAATAGAAATACTAATTATAAAGTTATATAGCATTTTAAATAAAAATAAAAATGTAGCTAAAACACTAAGAAAAGATCCATTTCTGCCAACAATTCCACTGTTATAAAATATTTACTATTTGTGTCAGTGATATTTTTTCAGAATGTTAAGGAAACATTTTTATGGGTTTAATATCCAGCCCCATTAGGCCATGTGTTGATTATTCCTTTTTGCATTGAAGTTCTTTGCGTGCTTTTTTTAGTATTCAAATTTATGAAAAAGCCATGTAATGTAATGTTGAAACAACATCAACTGAATATATATAATTTTAGCATCATTATAGATTTTTAACCATGGACGCACTGAATACTGGATTTTAGTCTTACAACACATTGATATATTAACCTTACTGTAACTAATTCATTTAAGTATGAAACATTAACCAGAAAAATATAAGTTCATATTATCCTATCAAGTGTTCAAAAGTTGATTTAACTGCTCATTTTGTCTATAAAATAAGCTCCCGAAAACATATCTTCATTTCGTAAATAATAGAAAAGGTGATCAATAATATATGGAAGGAAACACTTAGTATGAATTAAATTTTGCAGCATTTTAATTTTTGAAGTTTTACAGTCATAGGAAATATTAAATAAAGATGTACCAAATACCGTTTTGGTAGAGTACAGAGTACTCCGCCAAGTACTAATTATGCTTTAAATGAACGAATGACATACATGTGATAAATTTTAAACTCATATTGAATACGTATATAGATCTCCATGTAATAGTTTCAAAACAAGTTCCAGAGCTAAAATTCGATTTTATTTAAAATATTATGTTTATGTCAAAAACTTAACAAAAAAGTTTTTTTTTAATTAAAAATAAATAAATAAAAAATATGATTAATCAAGTTGGAATTAATATGAATCTATTATAGTTCTAATCATCCGCCAAACATGAATAATGTTTTTAAGCAATAAAACAATGTTAAAAACAGATGTTCAGGAGCACAACTGACACATGTTTTGACGTTACAAAGAATGCTTTTTCGATTCATAAAATGTAAGCTTATGGATGTAGACATCCTTTTCTTTTTGTCATTACAAATACTTGTACTTTTTTATCAATTGAAAAATGTGTATTGAACAATATTTAATATTTTACAACTACTTGGTATTGGCCGAGTCAGTAGCATACATAGCATCCTCCCGAAGGGAGGGTGCACGCTCTAAAATAAAATAACACTATGTTAAAATTTTTAAAAATATATACGGAAGCGTGGGGGGGGGGGCAAAGAAATCTATGTATTATACTGAGCTGAGTACCTCATCAAAATTTGGCCCAAGTATGAGTATTTGGCGAATTGACCAAGTACTTTGTACATCTCTATTAAAAACTCATAATTTTCTTGAAAAAATGAGTTATTTTTTAAACAATTTCATATTAAAATGAAACTATCAAAAACTATTTGTGCTAAAAAATTGCTTATTTACATATTAATTGATAATCTGTTTTAGATTTTCCCGATGTTGATGATGTGTAAAATTGTCCTCTTAACACCTTTCTCCGGACTTTTTGGTAAGTTCATATTATATTTATGTTGGAACCCAGCGTCAAAGTTGGACAATGTCTGAAAACAAATGCCCACAACATGAATGGATCATGAGTAAATGTGCCAATGGGGTTGCTTCTGAAATTTTAAAAGTATTTTTTTCTATAAAAGCATGTTTAAAAATATAGGATTCGACCATTTTAAATACATAATTGCAAAGTTTAATATTTAAAAAAATATTTTAATGGTGTGCAAATTCAATTTTTTCTTTTTTTGCTTCTTTCTGCTCATGACATCACAAATGATGAAATGCTATTAGCGCAGAGTGTAATATTTAATTTGCATGTTCACTCACATTTGCTGGCGCTGATATGGTTGATGGCAAGCATAGAGAACAATATTCAATTGGTTTCTGAATTATCATAACCTGGAAACGTGGTAGACAGCAAGCGTCAGCACCACTAACTGGAGTATGCCCCAAAGTTGATCATTTGCGACGTCATAAAGACAACGCCTTGTTTGAAAAATTGTACATTTAAAAAAATAATTGAAAATTATCCATTTAAAAAAAAAGATTTTGCTTGCTCCGTGTTATTATTTTTTTGCTCATTCTATCAACTTCAGTGGCGAAACGTAGTACTTTTGACTGATAGAAACAACCCTATTCTAAAATTTAATTTCGGAATTTGTGCATTTAAATTTCTTTAATTCGCAATCGGGCAAATTAGTAGTGACCCAAGTTCGACTTCATATTTAAAAGATAGGTGAAATACTCCTTATATCTCTAAGCCATATAGATGTCAGAAGAGTCATTTTTCACTCTAGGGTACTTAACCTATGAATGGAATGAGTTAAAATTTAGCTTGAATGATGTTTATTGAATATTTACAGTTAGAAAAGCATTTCCAATAGTCCATAGTGAAAAAATATGTTCTAATGTGACCAGTGGCGAATTCAGGATTTAGTTCTGGGGGTGGCTGAGATCATTAAAAATGTATGTCTCCTTGACATCGCCAAAAGTTCATTGATGTAAACGAAGTCATTTGAAAAAAAAATGTTTTTCAGGAGGTTTCAAGGGCTAATGAAATTTTCGGAGTCACAGTTGAAATTATCTAAAATTTGGTGTTTAGTGATAAAATTTTAAAATTTAAATGTCAGTAAAAAAATAAAATTTTAAAAAATAAAATTTTTAGACATTATTTCTAAGCAATTTGAAGGCAAAACTAACAATTCTTGTTGATTATGAAAATTGTCCATGGCAAATGCAAGTCACTAAATGTAAGTAAGAAAAATCGTGGACTAATAGTTACAAAAAGGGAAAACGAAGATAAAATTCTGAGAATTGACACTAAGCGCATTAATTAAGGAGGTCTGAAATTTTTTTTCTGTTTTTCTTCTTTTTGAGTAAATAATTTTTTTTAAAGGCAGGGAAAAATTTCCGAAATTCGACAGGAAATTTCGGAAAACAAGTATCTCTATTACTATAGCAAATTAGTGTATAAACCTGAGGGAAACGATTAAAATGATAAAGATAGGGTGAATATAGGAAATTATATATTTTATTATTTTACCTTAAGATGAACCACAATAAAAAAATTCTAATAGAAAAAAAAAATAGTTATAGTCTGGAGCCGGCTGCAGCCTCATAGCCGCCCCCCTGGATTCGCCACTGAATGTGACCTAATTTTATTCTTCTGTGACCATAATTCATATGAGCTCAATAAATAACTTCAAAAAATTTCGTCATTAGTTTTGTCAAAAGTGTTTCTGGGTTGGGCCACAACTTGTTATTTTTTTAAAATTTCAATTTTGATGTCACAAATAGTTGATACCTCTTACTTTTCGAGTCCTTAGAGATGATGTATTTATTGCTTATTTTTCTCTTATCCACACTGATTTTCCTTTCCGCTATTGTCTCAATTATGAATACTTGGGTGTTTTTTTTCCCCAATCTTCCAAGAGTAAAATTAGACTTAGATCAGCACTCATTTGCCGGATCAGGAATTTATCAAATTCAAATGCACCAATTCTGAAATAATGTAAAATTTCGGACTTGAAGCATAGTATTTGTCAATGATCCATTTGTGTTATGAGCAACTTTTTACTTTTTTGGACTTGAAATTGTCGGATTTAAGAATTGGGTTACAACATTGAATTCATTCAAATGCTAATGCATGTCACTCTGAACAAATACATACTTGAATTAAAATAAAATGTTTCATTTGGATCTTTGATGAGCGCTTCTTGGGAAAACTTTATGGCTTAAAAAAAAATTTCATAAAAAGTTTTTACGAAAATTTAGTTTTCATTTTAGGCATAAAAATGCAGTCGATGTAAGAAATTAAAAAAAAAAAAAAATCTCTTTAACTCATTGCTTTGCTTATCAAGTTGCTTAAGGTTCATTATTTATACAGTACTGCTCCTTAAAGCGCGTAGTGTTGCAAGATTGTGTTAGGAAAAGTAGCGGATATTTTTTGCTGTGGCTGACAGTTAAAAATTTTATTGCTGGCTAGTCTTAGAGAGACTTAAAATTTTGGCCAAAAATGGAAAAGGTTTTTTCTGGATGACTCAAAGAATCTGCTTTGAGAACAAAAAGACTTTTGAAGACAATAAGATTGATCAAGAGAAAAAAAAATTGAGCCCACAGCATACAAATTTAATGACATTTTAAAATGCAATAAAAAGCCTAAGTAGGCGAAACTAACTTCCTTTTTCAGAGTATCTTTTTAATTATTCTCTCTGTAAAAATATTTCTATGTTGTACTTATATTTAATTTTGTTCCAACTATCTGTGTTATAGTTTATCCAATATGCACTGTTCCTGAAGAAGAAAATACAAATTATTCTTTAAAAGACTGAGAAAGGAACTTCCGATAACTCAAACTACCGATTCTTTGAAGGTTTTAGCTTGTCCCTAGGGACTTTGAGTTATTGAGAGTTGATTGTAATGAGAAAAAAGTAATTTAATGGTGTACGTGATTTTTTTATCCAATAGAACCTGAGCTCGATTTTACTAGCCTTCTAATTGTTAAGAATCAAATGAGAACAATGAAATTTTCCCCAAGAATTGGGTGTTTCATAATTTTTGCCGGTACAAAATTTCCTTCCCCCTTTCTCTGTTTCAACAATCTTACCATTTAATACATTTAAGGGGGAGAAAATTTTAAAAATCAGTAAAAAGAAGAAGAAAGAGTTCAATTCAGGGTTAGAAATAAATATACATTGTTGTGAGTTCATCCTATGTATATGGCGGTTCAAAGCTAGATAGACTTAAGAAGGAAATAATATGTGAATGTATTTTCTCTTCTTTCTTTCTTTTCTGATAATTGCTAATGCATCTTAATTTTTTAAAATGGCTCTCATACACCCTGTATGAACTGGATAGAACATGTGTAATATGCAGTCTGCTGAACAAAAATCTCTTCAGTTGGGAGTCTCTACATGACATGCAGTTTTTAAAGATATATACTTTTTGCTGTAACTCAGGAAAAAGTATTATTGTTAGATAGGTTCAAGAATAAATCACCAAGTAGAAATAATTTTTTTCTCGCACCTGACATCTAGAATGGAGCTATAATACTTTCTGTGTATTATCTTGCTCTGCAAGTACTTAGTGCAAGGGTAGGAATTCTCCTAAAAATCAACCCAGAAATGACACTTTTCATGATGACATGCCTATATTGTAGGATAAAATAAACTTGGTAGACCCTAAGAAATTTTCTCTAAAAAAAGAGAAAAGCCTATGCTGCTGCTGTTTTTTTTTCCTGATGAAAGGGGGGGGGGGTTGCAGTTAACCAAAACATATGCTCAATATAAAGCTGTTTGTTTTATCGATATACTTTGTAACTCTTGCAGTCGTTTCTCTTCTGCAAAAAATTAGAATATGATATTTTTAATTTTTCTCTTTTCAAAAGAAATGAAAAATGGGGGGAGCATTCCCTCCTCTCAAATTGTAGTTTTGTGGTCGAGGGGAGGGGAGTGAAGAGTATTATAGCTTATTGAAATAAAATAAATATAATGAGTTGAGTTAGAACCCAACTATAAACATTTGGATCAAAAAATATATTTAGATCAAAGTTTTAATGGGTTGTCCCCAAATGGGAAGTAATTTTATTTTTATAGTGCTTATCTTGTGTTGTGGTCTGAGCATTACCTTGTTCTTTCAGTACAAAGAAGTCAGTTTGCTTTGTGTTTCTCTTCATTGAAGTTGAATCATTTCTTGCACTCATAATTTTTAAATTTAGTCACTAACTTTTTGCTTTAAAATTGTAAATAGTAATTTGTTTTATTTAAATGCCACGGAAAACAAATTTCTCTTTCTTGTGGTTGGAAAAAGCAGACAAAAATGTATGCAAGATCAGCATTGGTGCTGTTCAGAAAAGGATCACTTTAAAGCATTTTGTTCTGTTTATACACTATCTTTCCAATATTGATAATCAAGGATTTTTACAGGTACTGTCTCATGCTGATGTGGCGAGCAGTGATGTTCCCATTAATTTTTTGAGGGTGTACTCCCAGTAATCAGTTATACACAATATGTGTATGCGATCATATACATAATGTCATAATGTGAGAATTTTTGAAGCTTGAGGGTATAAGCTATATGTTTTTAAAATGTTTGAGAGTATATAGCGTATGTGGAGCATACCCAATGGGAACACCACTAGTGGCAAGACATAAGAGGTTGAAAGTAGATTGAAAAATCAAGCTGTATTTTTAATTCCATGTTCTTCGTCCTCTACTGAAAACAAATTAGTTGTAATGAAGCAATTCAAATCTTTTGCCCCAAATTCACTCCAAGATAAAATTTTGAAAGTGGAGATTTTCTTAGTTTTAGTTGCGGTAATAACAATTATTCATTTGCATCTTTAAATGATTTATCTGTTATTTACAGGGACATATCTGATAAAAGTTAAGTATACATAAAATTTTGGGCTTGCAGCCTACTTTAAATCTTTCCTTATTAAGGATATTTCTTTCTCATTCTTTAAATCACTTTGATGAAACAATAACAAGGTAAGTAAAGAAGCACTTGAACAGACATTTATTCTACTGGTATATGTTTCTACTTCATAATGTGTCACTGTGTTAAATAATAAAAGATTGAATGCATTCTGTTGTAGTTTTCAAGAATTTGAAACGTTTTATAATCCAATATGAAAATCAAGCTAATGAATTACATTTAAATTAAAGAAAAAACTTGATATTTGTTGTCTTAAAAATGTACTAAAATTTTATAAAAATTGTGTCCTAAAACTTTTGAAATCATCACTTGCATAATTTTAGCAAAATGCATTTTTGCTAAATGTTTGTTTATAGGGGACAATATTAAAATTCAGAAGAGTTTTTAATATTTTTGGATGGAAAGCATCAATACATGCAAGTAATATATTTTCTGAATTAGTTCATTCAGCGGTATGTTATTGTCATGCATGTGTGACTTAATTTTAATAATTTAAGTAAGTTATAGTTAATATTTGGGTATGTTTGTTTGGGAAGTATTTTACCTAGACTCATCCAAAATAAACACCTTTCTAGTAAAAGAAAGCACATTCTCTAAGTATGCATTTAACATTTATTTAGTAAAGAAATTTGCAATCTTGTTTTGTTGAAAGAATATGATAGAAAAAAAAACTTCTGTCCAGTAGAATTTTATCTATTTGTTCCAGCCCTTAATTGTCATTGTCTCTTATGGAACATTTTTTCAATCTCCTAGCACATCTTTATTACTATTACAGGTGTAGGTATTATTCTAATTTTTAAAAAAATCCTATAATTCCTAATATCTTCAAATTTATACTAAATATCCTACAATTTTCGTAACTTCACCTCACTTTTTTTTCAAAAAAAAGGAAAATTTCCTGCTTAAATTGGTTCAACCTTTTTTATTAGTCTTGTTTACAGTCGAAAGTTGCATGTGGTATGATGTAACTTCAAAAGATTAATCACTAGCATATGAAACCTCAAATGTGAGACTTCAGAATTCAAATTTTTTGCCAGTGCAAAATTGACTTGCAAAAAATCTAGAAAATTGTTTGAGTGATCTCAATACCAGTCTAACCACATGAACATTCAAGTAAATTAATGAAAATGTTTCCTTTTTTTAGTAAATTTAGATTTTTACACTTTTGCAGTTTGTTCTAAGGTGAATGGTGGGAATCCTATATGAACAACATCTAAGGGCACATGTGAACAGTTCCCACATAAAGTTAAAATTACTGTAACCTACTTTAAGTGTTTTTTAAAAATGCATAGGTAAACACAACAAAATAACATCACTTTTGGAATGTTGATTATTTATGGACGGTTGCAACTATGTTAACATTTTTTACCTTCAAGTTTTTTTTAGTCACTTAAAATAGAAGCCAATTTTTTCAAATATTTTCTTCTTATTTTCAAAAATGCTCACCTTTAATTGACTCAAGGTATGGAAAAGGGCAAGAATTTATTAAACAAAAGGCATACTGCTGCACCCTTCTCTGTTTAGTTTTATTGTCTTGTGATAATTTCTTTTCTTTTCTTTCAGTGTCTTTGCAGAAATAAACCAGGAAAGAAGAACCAAGAGTAAAAAAGTGTTAACCTAGTCAAAAGGCTTAGTTTTTGGTGCCTTTGACATTTATATTTTAATTCTGTGCTATGTCTTTCAAGTACAGTACACCTCGAAAAACTTGATATGACGAAAAATTATTTCTCCCCTTTTGCATATTTTTCTAATGTTATTTCATTCTTATGTTGAAGCGTTTTTAATCAAAACTTTGTTATGTGGAATATTTTTCGAAGTCAAATATGACTTTTTTCGGAAAAAACCGCAGTTTATTGTCTTGAAGCCACTCAAGGAATGTTTTCAAAAGTTTTACACCCCTTCATTATTTCTCTCAAGGGTTACAAATGATTAGGCGAAGCTTATCTTCTGTCACTTTCATTGTGCAGCCTAGGGGATTCAGAAAATTTAAGTCCAAGAAATGTACCTAAAGCTTTTTGCCCCCTTCTCATGCCATTTCGTTGGACCTTTTGACCCTACTTTTCACCTCCTTGAAAACGGGAGATTGAACGGAAAACCCCTTTAGAGACGCAGGGAATGGTGAAATCCTTTGTCTAACTTCTTTTGTTCCGGAGCACTCGAAACTCGTTTGAAACCATTCTGTAACTTAGTAATCCAAATCTTTGATCAGTTTAGTTGTGGTAAATCACTACATTTTGCTGCTACTTTAGAGTATCCTTTTTTAAGCTTTCAATTTATGTTTCCACTTATTTTTAACTAGTGTGACTAATTTTTAAAATATTTTAAATTATGATTATACCCTTTGTTAACGCCTCTGCGCGGGCCCCCGAGCGATAAGGAGCAACGCTTGGGGGTCTTGGCTCTTGGCTTTGCCAAGCAACCCTAAAGCCCCCATTGTGAGAGGAGCGTGGGAAACCACCCCTCGGCTCGGAGATGCACTTCCAACGTTGTAGCTAGCGGATGCAGCCATAGGGCTCTCGCTCCCAATCCCTTGTAAGGATACATGCGTATCCTAGTCTTACTTTACTATCATGCTCATACTCTAATTGTAAATAAATTTAATTGTTGTTGTTTTAACCACGACTCATCAATGCAGTCAACATTCTCATTATACAGTCCACTGCTGGAAAATTTAGTTTTTCCCCCTGAAGCCAGGCGGCTTCATTTTTGACAGTCATATACAAGAGCTGTTAAACATCCAGAAAATTACTCATGAGTCTGCAGATGAGCTGAGAAATCTTGTGGACAAGATTCATAAGCATCTGCGTGCACTCCGGCGAATGGATCTGCAATGTAATGATTTTACAGAAGTTTTACTCCTCAACATATTTCTTCAAAAGGTGGATGCAGAATCACGAAAGCAATTTGAGATGTCCTTAACCTCTACAGACCTCCCAAAATGGAGCAATTTTGTTCAACTCTTAGAAAAGAGGCATCATTTTTTAGAGAACTCTCAAATTCAATACACTTCACAAATAGAACCCAGATTAACCCAAAAAACATCTATAAGCAGTGTAAATAAGCCATTGCCATTGAACAGTTGTAAATTGTGCAGTGATTCACATAATCTGCATAATTGTGAAGAATTCAAGCGTCTAAATGTCAAACAAAGGTATGACCTAGTGCGGAAAAACAATTTGTGCTTAAATTGTTTTGGATTATCTCACCGAGTACAAGATTGCAAATCTAAGAACAGCTGCCGACAGTGCTCACAAAGGCACCACTCTTTACTACACAAGGACAGCTTGACCGGAAATTCCCATGCATTCACCTCAACCCCCATGGCGAACGAAGCGCAATTTCTTCTCCACAATTTGCCTCAAGCAATACAGGTGTTGAAAACCCCTCACTCGAGCGGGGGAAGAACAGAGACACTTGTTTACTTTCAAGTCGTAAAGCTATCCTCCTGTCAACTGTTAAGATCTGCACCCCAGCTGATGTTGCAGAATACTCTCAAGAGTTTAGGAGACACTCGGGGAACAAGAGTGAAGCTGAGAGACATACTCCTAATGAACTATCGAACATTTCATTGACTGTTACGATCGATAACAATTCATTTCTTAATGACATTCTAGGAATCTCTAATAACTTTACAAAACTTGTGAGAACTCTAAGTTTTATGTTTAGATTTATTCAAAACTGCAGGTACCCAGATCAAAGGACATCTGGCCCAATCAAGACGCAAGAGTTAATGAAGGCGGAAACATTTCTTATTCAGGCTGTTCAAAGGACAGAATTCGAAACGGAAATTACGAACTTATCAAGGGGAAATTTCGTATCAGGTAATAGTAAATTAAGATCTCTAAACCCCTTCTTAGATAAAAATAACGTCCTTAGAGTAGGGGGTCGTTTAAGTAATTCGAACCTCTGTTATTCTCAAAAGTATCCTGCGATACTCCCTGCTAAGCACAAGCTAACTCAAATTATTATAAATCATTTTCACGTAAAGAATTTACATGTTGGACCACAGTCCTTATTATATTTTGTAAGAGAAAGATTTTGGCCCCTGAATGGTAGGAATCAGTGCCGAAAAATTGTGCATAGTTGTATCACTTGTTATAAGGCAAATCCCTCTTTAACGGAACAACTCATGGGATCTCTGCCTGAAACTCGCGTAAACCCCAGTTTTCCTTTCCAACATACTGGAGTAGATTTCTGCGGCCCATTTTACGTAAAATATAAGGGTCAGAGGAAAAGGGGTTTTAAACAAGATTTATGTCGCTATTTTTGTGTGCTTATCGACTAAAGCGGTTCACTTTGAAGTAGTTTCGGATTTAACGACAGAATCATTTATAGCTTCTCTAAAACGATTTTTTGCC